>NW_025943294.1:0-625 GCF_000764305.2 Hyalella azteca | reverse complement strand
TTAACCGTAAATGTACTTGATTGCTAGGCGTGTGTAAGGCGCTCTTCAGCTGCACTGTTGCCGGGTGGATCTCGTCTCCTTGCTTGGAAAATAAGGGGCGAGTTGTTGAAGACGGACTCGCATAAAACTGATAGCGATTCATCTGATACGGGAGATATCGACACCAAACTAAATTTCATGGAAACCTTGTAAGTTGAGCCCATTTGCTGTATTTTATTCCCTTTAAAAATCAATATTCAATCAATCAATCCTGGCTTTTATGGTTACTGCTATTGTGGAAGTTTTTTTATTAGTATTTGAGCTTGTTTTCTCGGTGCTGTTGTCAACGTGTCAGTTTCGATTAATTGTCCGATTGAATGATTTATTCAACGCCTTATATTCTCAACCGTATTATTGTCTGTAGATGCTGTTTCTTGCGACCTTGAATATGTCAACAGTCAAGGTCTGTCTCATGTGTACGTTAGTATATCATTGCCTTTAATTTTATCACATTTCTCCATAAACGAGTTCACCATTTACTCCATTTTTAAAAATTCAGTTTTGATGACTATTTAAAGCAAGTGAATTTGGACTGCTTGAGTTAAGATTTTGAGTTAAGAGAGAATAAAAAAATTAATGATAATTG
>NW_025943293.1:0-312 GCF_000764305.2 Hyalella azteca | reverse complement strand
CCTGGAGCACCTAATGCCTGGAGCACCTACTGCCTGGAGCACCTACTGCCTGGAGCACCTACTGCCTGGAGCACCTACTGCCTGGAGCACCTACTTCCTGGAGCGCCTACTGCCTGGAGCGCCTACTGCCTGGAGCGCCTACTGCCTGGAGCGCCTACTGCCTGGAGCACCTACTGCCTGGAGCACCTACTGCCCTGAGCGCCTACTGCCTGGAGCACTTACTGCCCTGAGCGCCTACTGCCTGGAGCACCTACTGCCTGGAGCACCTACTGCCTGGAGCACCTACTGCCTGGAGCGCCTACTGCCTGGAGC
>NW_025943292.1:0-74962 GCF_000764305.2 Hyalella azteca | reverse complement strand
ACGGTTCAAGAACTGGTGATGGGTCAGTTTCTGCTGGAATTTTTGTGCCTTCAACCCAGTTGGCAACAGGGTGGCTGCTTCGACGAGAGCACACTATGCTTGGTGCTGAGCTGTTTGCCATACACAAGGCCATGCAGCTTGCCACTGAAGACGTATCTATGAAGGAGGAGCCGGTTTTGATTCTGTCTGATTCAAGGTCCGCTGTGCAGCTTTTGTCTTGTTCGTCGGGGCTGTCTCACCGCACAGTTGTCTTCAAGATACATGAGTTGATGCTGGTCAAGGGACTTGACAGAGTGGTTATTTGCTGGATCAGGGGTCACAGTGGTATCCGTGGAAATGAAGTGGCAGACAGGGCAGCAAACCTTGCGCACTCTAATGACCGCACAGCAAGATCTCAACTGTGCTTTGAGGAATGGATCTTCACTGTGAAGTCACTCACCAATCAAGAATGGGCTCGCAAATGGTCAGATGACGTACAAGAAACAGGAAAAGGGACCTTCCGAAGAAGTTTGGGACCTGAGATATCTTATGTGGACTATGGATCGCTGCCACGCTCAGTTGAATGCGCTGTGTCACGTCTACGCCTTGGGCATGCTGGCGTCAATGCTCATCTGACCAGATTCAATTTAGCTGACTCAAGTAACTGCCCAATATGCAATGTGGAGGGCACAATCGGGCACCTCATCCTGCACTGCACACAATTCATCAACCAGTGAAGAGATTTCCGTACTAGACTGGAGGGCCTTTCTCTGCCCTGGGATCTCTCCTCAGCTCTCGGCGGTGGGGATGCCCCAATGAGGAGACGCACTGCTGCCATCCGACATCTTGGTCAATATTTGCTTAACTGCAACATGGTGACCAGGCTGTAAATATTCTACCAAGCCTAATTGTACCTTTTCTTTTCACAATTTACTGCCGTACTGGCTGGTGGAGGTGCTAGAAAGTAAAGAGATCTAAAAGTGAAGTGAAGTGTCCAAAACCCCATTTGTGCTCAGGCTGGAAGGTGTGCTACCGGCATACCCGAAGCCTACAAATCAATTAGAAAAAAATTGAAAGCGACGATAATGAATTCGATGGCCAGCTTTTAAGGTGCTTGAACATTTGAGTCAAATAAAGGAAATAATTACTCTATATCAGATCTGTATTCTTGACGACTGACTAATTATTCTATTGAAATCTCTTGGAGTCAGATCAAGCAGAAACACCGAGATTGCGAAATGAGGTCGGGTAGATCCTGCGGAGCAATTCATGATATGACAATTGACAGTATGGTATAATTCAAATGGTTATAGAGTCAAATAAAATTTCGGGAAGAATAATTGATATTTTAGATGAAATCAGGTTTTACATTGGCACTTATGTGCCAGTGCCGCATGCGTTGTCCGTTTTTTTTTTGCGTACAGACTACCATTTCTAAGAATTACGCAATTTATGTTCGCGGCGCGGGTCTATATTGCTGAAATTGAGAATTTTGACCGAGCCAACAACTACCATTTTCCAAAATCGGGTTTCAAAGTTTAAACGTAACTTCCAATGACTATCAATTATTTTTAATGCCGTGCCGCGTAATCACAATTATGATGTTTTTAGAAAGTTGGTGGCTTGAACTTGATTACTTGAAGCTGGCAGCCTGGCATTACTGAAGCTTATATACCTAAATGTCGTTAAATGCTTTGTACCATCTTTTAACATGAAAATTCAGTTTCAGTGTAATCGATAAAGAATAACAATTAACAAGGGAGAGGACTGGTGAGTAAAAGAGACTTGATGCTTTATCTTAACATAATAAAATTCCAGCAATAAAATTTGATTTGTAATTATATACTTCTTTCTGGCATGAATGGATTATGATTTAGGTATGGATAATGCAGTGATTAATTTGATGAGCATTAATATATCGCCTACTTTTTAAAAATGTATGTCGGAATGAAATATCATCTGAATAGGTAAATTTCTTATTCAGGATGCATTCTGCTTGTCAAGTTGTCATATATGCACATTATATTTGGAAGGCTAAGAAAAGCAAATGACTTGTTCCACATGTACAAATTGTACCTACATAGTTCCACTTCCACTATTTGATAAAACTTTAATATTCCATTGGGAAGGGGTTAACAATTTCCACACTCTGACTTGTCACTTGGGCCCACTGGTCAGTAGTCACTATATTCTATAGGCACACCTTTCTGGAAAGTGGAATCTGTGGAAAATTAGGCAACCTGCAGGAGCAGGAGCCTCCCATGAAACTGAAAGGTATCAAAATCATGACAAAATGTACTTGCTAGCATCAAATTCAACTTGTTTCTGGTCCAATGCTTGATTTCTCCATGAAAAATAAGGATAACAACATAGTTTCTCCTGCAATGCTTGAAAATTGCCTTGAAAAACCATTTTGACTGTTTGAGCACCCAATCAGCTGCTGGCACTGCTGAGCTGCATGCACCTGGCATATTTTTATGTGCCTGGAAAAATTTTTGGGTAGAAACCTAGTAATTAAATATAGAATAGGAAATTATTAAATTAAAACATCCAAATAACCTGAAATACAGATTGCCATCTTGACTTGAGGCAATTTAGAAAATTATGTACAAACATTTGGCATGATATGGTCAGCAACACGGCTTGAACAATACAAAATTGAAAGATACTGTAAAATTTCTATTTTCTGATATCACTTACACCTATTAATATAGGTAAATATAATTGCAATTTTAATAATTATATTTTTTCATTCTGTATTTACTTGAAGCAGGTTGAAGGAATACAAAAAATTATTCACTTACTATCTATGAAATGCCTAATTTTAGTATATATATATATATAAATTATAAATCAGTTGAATGTCTCGCCTACCTGCAACTGCAATTATGGCAACTGTTCAACTTTCTATGTAGCTAAAAGCATTTGTTGATTAGGTCAAAATTTCACAATTGATGATTATGTAGAATTTCAAGTCAAGTTTTGATGATGATTATAAAATACCATACATCAAGAAAGTACTTAGTGCAGTTGGTATTTTAATATTAGTTCCCGAGAAGCACTCAAGCACAAAGATTCAGTTCTTGGAATTCAAGTTCAAAATCTCAAGTCATTATTAACTCATGACATTGAAGGGAAAATTCAATTCTCTTTTCTCAAATAGTATGATGAGAAAGGTAAGAGATTCAACAAAATTACAAAATTATATACAACCAGGGTGATAAGGGACAGTTTTGAGCTTTTTTTGAAAAAAACTTCTTACTACAAAATATGTCATAAACAAGTTTGGGCTCATTTTAAACTTTTTTGCAAGAGCTATCATATGGCATCTCTGAGAAAATTCTATATGCTATTCGAAAAGTGCCAGACGGTAAATAAAAATCACCAAATTACCTCTGCTAATGGGGTAATAAGGGACACTTGAACTAAAACTTAATTGTAATACATTTGCAGCGTGCAGAGTGTACTCATCCATTACTAACAGTATATACTCCTCGTCCTTTTTAGATGATGTAAATGTAGAATAAATGACATTTTCTGTGATTTTTACTTGTTTTTCCTCTACAGTTGTGATATTATCTTATCCACAGATTGCCGTATTTTTGGTGCAATATTACTGTATCCATTGAAATGCCATTGAGCATTGACAACCACTTTGTCCACTGCAAGTACCCCTACCCCAAGGCAACACCAGCACAAAAAAACACTTACACACAATTATGACACTTAGAAAGCTGAAGCTGGCTGGCAACAACAAAATCCTTGGGCACCCACCACCTGACATAAGCAGCACAGAAACACAGCTCTCAAGACTGGAGAGAGTACACCTAGCCAGGCTGCGCTGCGGCCACCACCCTTCACTACAAACATACGCAAACAGAATAGGCCAAGCAGACACAGACACCTGCCCATCCTGCCAGAGAGCTCCCCACACAATCACTCACATTCTCCTGGAATGTCCGCTCTGGCAGGACCTCAGACAACACCACCACATAACCTAGACCCTACAGCTCTGGAGCGACCCCCTGTTGGTGGTGTCGTACTTGCGCAAGGGGGGTCTCTTGCAAAATTGAGACCGTGGAACCACAACAACAACAACAACTGCAAGCTTCATATCAGCAGCCATGTAGCATTTCTTCTGTTTATGTAAGCTTACAGGGAAGCTTGTAATTTTGCACCATTTTAATTGAGTCGAGTGAATTCACTATTACAAAAAAATATTGTAAAAACATATCTGAAACAGAAATAAGTATTTTTGTGATAACCATCATATTTTTTGGAGATATAAATTGTAGTGTAGGTTTATTACTTTCCACTCTATGTTGCCTGGGGCACAATTCTATCTACATGACATTCTATGCACAATTTTGCAATAACCTATGATGCATAAATTTTTCTAAGTGAATTTTTTATTCACTGAGCGAGGTAAATGAAATCAAAATTCTTTGTTGTTAATTGATTTTTTTGTTAACAGGAGCCTATGCTAAACAAGGTTCTAATGTAAATGCATTTTTAGGGGGTGTCCAATTATTACCACAGTGGTCTCTCTTATTACAATGTCTTGCAGAAATGGCCGCCAGTTTTTGGATTGAGCTATGCAAATTCCGTCAATCAAGTTTTTGAGCCAACACATGTGTGCAACTTTTTTGCAAGTAAAATTTTTCAATGCAACAATTATTTTTTGTTGCTACAGACCTTAGCAAAAGTACTTTTCCAAAATCACACTTTTTACACTTATTCTCAGGGGTTTTTAGAAGGGTAGTAAGTGTATGATTTCCTATTTTACTTTATGCTACATAGATAGGAAAAATGTTGAAGTTATGGCTACTTTTCCTAATTTTGCATTATTTCAATTAGTTTAGCTGCTAAAACATTTTAAAAACTTATGGAGGACTGTCCCAATTTACCCCGCCTGTCCCTTATTACCCCGTTTCATGGTATACGCATGTGAAGTTTTAATTAATGATAATCCAAATAGAGAAAAATTTACTTTAAAAAATGGAAAAGGTGCACCTGTCAAGACAACCTCAAAAGAGCTTTGAGAAAAGTAAGAACAAAATTGTCAATAAATATATTGATAAATAAGTATTTATGATGTAAAGGGATATCAGCTAATCTTGATTTGCTTGAATTTTCCCCCAGAAATATGGTAATTGAAATTAATTTAAACTAAAGCATGGAAAACTCCTCTGAAGCATTCTTTAATATCAGGTAATTAATGATCAGGGTAAATTTAAGTTGGAGGAACAATTTTTACACTTTCTTGGTATAGGTAGTCATTTGGGATGACATGTAAGTTGATAACAATTGAGAAAATTCACATAAATAGAAAAGTTAGAACAAATGTTCAGAGTTGATTAGATACCTCTGTAATTGTAGTTAATTCTGGGAATGCCAATAAATTACAGGTTTATTGGCCAATGGTAATGATTTCCACAATAAGTAATATTTTTGATCACTCTACGCAAAATAAGTAATCTCATGATCCAAGTAGGCGACTCAAATTGGATACTACAACACATTGAAGGTTTTGTATACATAATGTTGAAAAATGCTCCCCTATTGATAAATCACTCATATTTGTAATATTGATGAATATCTACACAATTTCCCCATAATGCATCAATAAAAATGTGTTTATCAGAATATTTCGATAATTCTGCTCCTAGCATAAATAAAAAATTACTTTTTTCTATATTACAGCAGAAAAAATCAGAGTCCTGCAAATATTCTCTACACTTGGAGAAAAAAGTATGTAGTTCAATTTCTTTACAAAATTGTCATTTCCTTGTTTGACAGCTATTGAAAGTAATTATTAAAATTTATTATTTATATATGAGTTGACTTTGATTGCCAAGAAAACTTTTATCAACTATGTAATATGAAGTTAGAATAACTAATAATTTAGCAATTGATCAACAAATATGATCAATCATGCACTTAAAAAATTTTTAAAAACTTTCATCAACTCAAAGCACTTAGAAGTATCCTATGGTGAACTATCCACAGCTCAGCTCATCTGTGGTGGAACATGTTGTAATCACAGGTGAACCCTGATTAATGTCTTTATAAAAATCTGATTTAAGATCTATCTAGTAATACCTATCATGGCTAACTAAATGCAACAGATGTTACTAAATATGCTGATTATAGCTCAACCTGGGGAGTAATAATGAGCGTCTCCCCTCATTGATTAGTTCAACTGGTCAGGCATTATCTAGGCAACTGTACTAGGTACCGTAAAAACACACCATCTGTAAACTACTAAAAGGCTATGTACTTACTGATCTGTAAACTATTTAGATAAATTTATCAAATTTGAAAGGTTACAATTACTGCTGTGTGCAATACCCTAGTAACTGCATGCCTCTTAGAGGAGAGAAACCTTAAGAGGACAAGCCTGGTAAGTATGGAAGATCAGTCTTCCGAGCACAAAGTTACTGGAACCAACTGTAGCATATATACCATATCATTAGTAGGTATATAATTTGCAACTATTGATTTTCTTGAATTTCACCAGGGTTGGTGATTTATTTTTTATTTTTTTAAATGCAAAATCAATGATTTTTATTTTTTCATGATTTTTTTTATTTATTTGATTTTTTTTATTTCTTCAGTTTTTTTGTCTTTTTGAAGGTTATTTTTTATGTTGCAATTATTCTACTAACAATAACATTATGTGGAACATAATGGATGGCTAAAAAGGGCATTTATTGCCTTCAATAATGACCAACAGGCCAAGGTGGTGTTTACCACTTTGGGATTTTTGGGTAAACAATTATTGATAAGTCTATTCATTAGCTTTGTAAAGTTTATATGGAGCAAGGTAACAAGCTTAATATTGACCATATAACTGGCTTCAATACACAAAAACACTTCAGGAATGCAGATCTTCTAAACATTGAAGAGTCACACAACAGATACTGAGATAGGTAGCTGATAGCACAGTGCACAGCACTATCAATAGATCTACTATTTTTATGTCCTATAAATCTACCAGACTCTACCCTCTATACACACTGACTAGTAGTGACTGACTGCACTGTTCCCATTTAATTCAGACCAATAAACCAATACTAAACATAAACAACGATAACCAAATAAACCTCAAACAACTTGAAACGAGACTTAAGTTAAGAGAAAAGCTAACACTGTTTGAAATAAACATGTACGGAATTCAAACATTTTATTTCCATTCACTGCATTTAATTATTTTATATAGGAATAGTTTTATAATTGTAATTGTTTTGTTTCTAGTTTAAATTCACATATTTAAAGATTGAAATTAAATATTTTAATTAGAATACTCGTATTAGGGTAAAAATTTTTTCTAATTGCCTAAAAGGTCAATACAATCTCAACCTCTCAATATACCGTGTGGGGCAGAACTGATTGAGCAGTTTTGAGGCAAAATAAAAGAGAAATGTAAGTACATAAAGAAAAAAGTTTATTTTCAATACCATTTAGAATACTTATGTTTTGAAAACAATATCAGGAAGATGGTGTCTGTTAGCTGCATCACACTGTTGGAGTCATTTTCACCTCTGCTGCAATAATCTGTCCCCTTAGCTGTGTTAGGGTGTGAGGGCGACTTTTGAATACCCTTTCTTTTAGATGTCCCCAAAGAAAGAAATCGCAAATGCTCAAATCAGGTGATCTCGCAGGCAACTGTAAATCACCCCTCAGACACCAGACCTAGACCCCGGGAAACATGCGTTTCAAAACATTGAGTGACATTCGGGCTGTGTGAGCTGTAGCCCCATCCTGCTGGAACCACACATCTCCCAATGCTTCATTTTCAACAATGTTTTCCATCATGGGCTGCTAGAAATTTTGCAACATTGCAGCATAGCGATCGGAATTCACTGTCACGGTTACTCCGTCCTCCGAGAACGACTCCAACAGTGTGTTGCAGCTAACGGCCTCCATCTTCCAGAGATTGTTTTCAAAACATAAATATTCTAAATGGTATGTTACCTTTATTACTCTTTTATTTCGCCTCAAAACTGCTAAATCGGTTCTGCCCCACCCTGTATAAGCTAGCTAACACATTTAAATTGTATACCTATTGTAATCAATATATAACAAATAGTCAAATAGTTAAAGCCTACTTATAGCCTTATAAGAATTAGCTAAACTGCTAGCTATATACAATGTATTGCAACACTTGATGCCTCTGCACCAAAAACATTCAATCTATTGGAACCTAATACACACTAAAGGCAACAAGTTTATAAACCAATTTGTCATTCATAGTACATTCATACTAAACCATGAATAACAATACCTCAAAATAAATTAAAGACTGCCACTCAATATATTTAAATATATGAAAAAATAAAAAAAATCAAATAAATAAAAAAAATAAAAAAATAATGATTTCTTTTATAAAGAGTCAAGTGATTTAACCACATGATTTAATCATTGCCAACCCTGAAGTTCACAATACCAGAAAAACATAAAATATTTGCTGAGTAAGTAAGATCAGGCTTCCAAGCACATATATTGTTACTGGAAACAAAACTATCACTAAACACCATGTCATTAAAGCTATAATTAGCACCAATCTATTTTCTTGATTTTTTCACAATACTGCTCTAAATATACTTGGCTGATTCAAAACCATAATATGAAGAATATAACAAATGTTTTCAAACAACTGCATCATCTTCCATCATCATTTGTCCTAATTCAAAAAATGATAAGTTAGATATTAATATGAATTTTTTAAATTTCAGATAAGCAAGACCCCACACCAGTCTGCTGGAATGGCTGCCCTCACACAGACCATCTCGTTAGTCCCAGGAATTGAACTTTCACCTCAGGAAGCCAACAGATACAAGAACATTTTTGCCGTCCAAGTTCCCATGTGTGAAGTTTTTCGTGCCGTTCTAAAGTGGGAATGCAGCGACAAGCAGCAAGGGCAGACATATGTAGATTATTTTGGAGAAAAGAAGCAGCAATATGAAGACCACCATGCTGCTCTGGCGGCAGATGCATGCAATAAATTTAAATTACCAAAAATTGTACTACCCAAAAGTACAATTGAAATGCTACAGGAAGAACCATCAAAGTATGACGTAACTCTAATGTTTTCTTTTTTGTTTGAAATATTCAAATTAAAAGTATCATACACACACATTGGCCATGTGAGAAGTCTCAGTAAACTAGAGTGCCTCCTGAAGGAGGCCAAAGACATAAGAAATGTTGTTATACATAAAGTTGCTGACGATGCTGTCGACCCTCTGAAGTTTGATGAAATCATCAAAGCCATGCATGATGTGATAGATGAAGCTAGCAACGTGTACAGCATTCCTGATGATCAAGTAACGAGTGTCAAAGCCCTGGTAGATGGGATGTGGGATGAAGTGCGCACAGATAATGAAAAAGCTAAGGCTTATTGTTGCTTCTTCCTTCAAACTTATGGAAACAAAGAGGCCAAAGTCATGTGGGAAGCGATGTTGTCTGAAGAAACTCTTCTCTTCGGCGAGGACAAAGTTGAACGCTCTAAAGTTTTCCATTCCCTGGAACTGACGATACAGAAACCTGGTCTACAAGCAGGCAGGATCTCCTATAAAGAACTACTCTCTGACACTGACAAAAAGTTCATTTTAGTCAATGGTGTGTCTGGATCTGGAAAATCTACTCTGCTGAAAAACTTGGTGATACAGTTCCATGGCATATCGGATGCAGGTGTAGAGATGATAAATTTGAAGAATTTCAATTTAATACTCATATACGAGTGTAGAAACAGGTCCATTGAACAATTCAGCGAAGTAGTACAACAGAATTTTGAGAATGTTTGTCTGAAACTCGGCCCAGAAACTGTTGCACAGACAATAATTCATTCAAACCCTATAATTCTTGTTGATGGCTACGATGAATGCCATAAAGATGCGTTTAAAGTTGTGGATCAGTTGGTGGATAAAATGAAAAACCATGAATGCCGGGTGATCATAACTACCAGGCCAAGCCATTTTGAAGAGCTAAAGAACCATTTGAAACAAAAACTCTTGGTGTTTCAGGACTATGAGATTTCTGAAATTTCTGACATAGAAGATCAAAAGACATTTCTGGAAAAGTATGAAAAGCATGCCAATCGGCATGCTCATGAAGTTGTGAAGACCTTCAGCTCCCTTGAACGGAATATCCAAGAACTTTTTGTCCATCCCATTTATCTGGTACTCTTCTGCCAATTGGTCTGGAATTTTCCTGAAAGAATTTATAATTGGACATCCCATGCTGAGGTAGCTCATGACATTTATCGTCTGTACAAGAAAATGGTCGATTCGAAACTGGCTTCCTACTCCATTGTCGACAAAGACGGTCTGGTCAACGACTTATTCCGGGATGTTGCCAAGTTCTCCTTTCAGACCATTGCTGAAAACCAATTGGTTTTCTCAGAAGACCAAGTTGGTGAGTTGAAGAGTAGTTTTAGGAAAACACTCGGGGAGTATGGAGCCCGCGGCGAACTTGATCCCAAAGCTCTTGTGGGGGTCGTCCTGAAAATGAAGAGGCATCTGAATGATTTTGATTCCTGTACGTACTTCTTTCATCACAAAAGCATTCAAGAACTGTTTGCCTCTAAGACTGTCATTAAGGAACTCCGTAAGAATAACTGCTTGTCATCTGACTTGCATGGCGTATCGCGTGTGAGTCAAAAGTGAGTTGTAAATTTCGCAATGTTTGTACATTTCTATTTTGATTTCTGTGAATAATTTAAGTAAGACGAATAAATGGAGGAAGATTACTGAAAATTATTTGTTCATTTTACAACAACTCAAATATTTATTGCTAGAACTGCATTTTTTAAGAAAATAAAGGAGGCTCTTCTTAAGATTGCCCTGTAAAGCGAAAAGATAGGGTACACAGTTCCTGAATCATTTCTGATATGCTTAAATATACAAGGCTTAATGTTTAAATATATAAGGCTAACATCTACTAGGTAAATAGGTGGTTACAGTTCAGAGTACCAGGATTGGAGCAGAGAGGCGCGGGTTCGATCCCAGCTCTGTGCGTCAGTTTCTGGTCAGAATCGGCGAGGAGGCCGGGCGGTTTATGCAAAACATAATTGGAGCAGTAAGTTACGGCTTAGAGAGCGCAACAAGCTGTGAATGTTCTGCGATGCTAAGAATCGCTGACAGGCCTACAGCCTAATAAACGCTGAAACCGCTGTATCATTCATATTGTATTATATTATTACATACCTATAAATTGAACAAAGCAATGAACAAATCATCATTTAGTTCCAACAGTTTGCAGGGTGTGCTGGCATACGTTCTAATTGAGCTGAGTGCTGTTGAGAACTCAAATGTCTTCAAACGTCACTGGCGTCGCCTGAAGGACGCTGCAAAAGCGGTAGGAGCTGACAAGAAGTTCTGGCAGCAAGTCCTGCTCAGCAGCCCCCACTCCCAGCCAGTGGCCAAAGAGACTGCCAGAGCCTACATGGCCCACAACAAGGACTGGAACATTGGTTCAGGTAACAGAGACTGCCAGAGTCTACATGGCCCACAACAAGGACTGGAAAATTGGTTCAGGTAACAGAGACGGCCAGAGCGCCTACATGGACCACAACAAGGACTGGAACATTGGTTCACGTAACAGAGACTGCCAGAGCCTACATGGACCACAACAAGCACTGGAACATTGGTTCAGGTAATAGAGACTTCCAGAGTCTACATGGACCACAACAAGGACTGGAACATTGGTTCAGGTAACAGAGACCTCCAGAGTCTACATGGACCACAACAAGGACTGGAACATTGGTTCAGGTAATAGAGACTGCCAGAGCCTACATGGCCCACAACAAGGACTGGAACATTGGTTCTGGGAACAGAGACTACCGATTTAAGTAACAACGATTTTTTGTGCATCATTTGCTTAAAAAATGAAGAAAACGTTGTGTATTCTGAAATTTACAGACAAGAAGCACCGGAACTAGAATCTAGAATGCCCTGTCGTTTACTCTCTCTATTGCCAACGTTTGGCGTGAGTGCGCTGAATGAGGTGAGCGCACCATATAATCACTACCAGATACCATAACTCCTGCCTTGATACTCAGCTATACTATGGTATAGAAATTACGTGGCGTTATTACAAAGTTTAGTACCGCCAAACGGGGTAATAAGGGACGGGCGGGGTAATAAGGGACAGTCCTCCAACATTTCGTAGAAATGTTGTAGCAGCTAAACTAATTGAAATATTGCAATAGTAAAAAAGTGGCGTAAAGTTCACCATTTTTCTATCTATTTAGCATGAGTTAATAAAATCAGACATATTCTACCCCTAAAAATATCTGAAGAAAAGTGTGAAAAGTGAGGTTTTGGAGAAGTACCTCTGCTAAGGTCTGTAGCAAAAAAATTATTCGCCGTATCAAAAATTTTACTGACAAAAAAGTTGCGCACATGTGTTGGCTTAAAAACGTCATTGACAGAATTTGCGTATCTCATTAAAAAAAATGACTGTCATTTCCGCTCGATGGGGCAATAAGGGACAACCCTAAAAACGCATATACAGTAGAACCTCGCTTAGCAAATGCTTTAGTTAACGAAAAAATTAACTAACAACAAAGAATTTTTATTACATTTACCTCGATCACCGAAAAATATTTCACTTAACGAAAAATTAATACATCATCGGTCATCACAAAATTGTGCATAGAATGTCATAGATAGAATTGTGCACCGGGCAACATAGAGTGAAAAGTAATTAAACTAAATGATGATTTATTCCTCCAAAAATATGATGGTTGTCGCTAAAATATTCCTTTCTGTTTCAAGTATGTTTTTACTATATTTTTTTTTGTTATAATGAATTCACTTGACTTAATTAAAATGGTGTGAAATTACAAGCCGTCCTGTAAGCTTACAGATACAGAAGAAATGCTATATGGCTGCTGATATGAAGCTTGCAGTGGACAAGGTCATTGTCAATGCTCAATGGCATGTTTATTGATACGGTAATATCACATCAATAATACGATAATGTATGTATAAGGTAATATATCAATAAAGGCAAAACAAATAAAAATCAGAGGAAATGTCATTTATTCTACATCTACAAAGGAAGAGGAGGACTTCAGAATACTGTTAGTAATAGATGAGTAGTTTAAAAATTAATGATAAATGAAGTTTTAAATCAAGTGTCCCTTATTAATCCGTTCCCAGGTGTAATTCGGTAGTTTTTTTTGCGTTAGGCACCTTACGAATAGCATATGCAATTTTTCGGAGATGCCATACGTTAGCCCCTGCTAAAACCTTTAAAATGAGCTCAAACTCATTTATGAAATGTGTCACGGTAAGAAGTTATTGAGGAAAAACGCTCAAAACCGTCCCTTATTATCCCGTTTGACGGTACTCGATGCACACTGTGCACAACTGTATTTTTTAACCAGAGAAGATAAGGTGTTGACAGGGAAGAATATTTATATGCTTGAAGAAAAACCACACAAAATATATTGAACAGTAACACGTGCTGTTTTGTTATCTGCTATGTATGTACGTTAGAACTAAAACTTTCGCTTTTTGTGCTATAATTTTAGATGCAAACAAATTTTTGAGAACATTTCATGTAAAAAGTTGAAACTGTGATCTTCGTCGCGAAATTTACTCGAAAAGGCAGAAATCACATCGAAGTGAAATGTAAATTTGTTCCATGTATTTTCTGTTACATTTGTCCTTAGTTTTGTTCAACAGCTTCACTTTCATCCAGGTCGCGATGCTGACACCGTTGCGCTGCTGCTGCTCTACCAGCAGCCAGCGAGGCTCTGCGTCAGCCTCCTAGACACCCCAGCGCCCGAGTCTTGGCGCACGGTTGCTCAAACATTCAAAAGGGTTTTGGAGCTGCGACTTCTGAGTGAAGGCGACGACTCACGACCATGTGACCACATGCTGGAAGCCTTGAGCTCTTCAAGGTGCTGTGTTGTAGGGGTTTTTATTAATGGGAACATTTTAATAACAATCCTAGTGTCCTGCAGAGTAATGATTTTGCCTACTTGATTAATAGGTGGAAGTCTTTATAAATCATGGAAGTTTCTATCCAATGAACCACACTGATTGATTTTCTTTTCATGCAGCTGCTCGTTGTCAACATTTATTGGCCGCGTCAAGAACGCAAACAGTATCCGATCTCTGGCCAGAATTGCATCATCTGAAACTGAGCTCACCATTTACACGGAGCCACACATGGACTTGAAGCCGTTGCAAGACAAACACCTAGAGCTCTGTGAGACTACTGGTTTAGAAAAGAAATGCTATTAAACAATAACAATGATGAAGATGTACTTATTTAGCAAGTGATTTCGGCTGATTTGCAGGGTTCTTACATGGTTACCTTTAAATGAGTTTTTATTTGATACATGGATAAAATATTGAATGCTATACATATTACGTAATATGTACGTAATTGATTGGATGCTTGCTTGAAGATTCAATAATATTGTTCGAATGATTTACTCAGAGAATTTTGGTTGCAATTTCTTGCAGGTGTCATGTAGTGTGGTTATCAAGTTGAGTTTCAAGTCGAAAGCTCAATACCAACACATTTTTTAATCGTCAGACTTGACTTTATTGGTAGTCAATGTTCAATGAAGGCTCGATTTTTTTATGGCTAATCATGCGATCGTTGTTTAATGATAATCACCTCACAGGGGTGATTGTTGAACCCACATCTCAGGGAGGCTTCGTTGCTCTGCCATCGTCTGTCCACTTATGTCTTCGCCTGAAGCCTGTCGCTCGGAATCAGCAAGAGAGTTTGACTCGCACCATACTTGGCCTGGCTCCTGCGGACAACAGGTGGTGATCTGCTAATAACATTGATGGACGACAAATTTTTCCTTAATTATCGTGAGCAAAAACCTACCTGGATTCCCCATAAAGTCAGAAACACTTCGAAAGAACTAAAATCGTGCAAAATTATGAAATTTACCAGTTTACAATCTTTTTACGAACCTTGTGAATGAATAATGCTTCTTAAATTGGAGCACATGTAGCCCCAAATGTGTATTTATACATAAGATTTGCGTCTGGGTTGTGGCGAACACTAATGAAATAACCTCTCACTTCAGGTTTCAGAGGCTGGAGGTGCGCGACTGTGAGTTGACTGAAGCGCAGCTGCTGAAGACGCTTGAGGAGCTTCAGCGCGTGGGACTAAGGACGCTCTTCCGGGACAGGAAAATCCATGCGGGACCCAGCAGAGTGCTGACAATTCGGTAAATAAGCTAAATCTGTTCACTGAGAGGATTTAGATCAACTTGACATGTTAGCTCAGCCTTGATAAACTTTTGAAGTTCAGTACGGTGCATAACTTCCTATTGCGCTCAAATTAAATATTATTGAATATGACGTTTGGCTCAGCATTTGAAATGTTGAGGTAGCTGCTTCAGAGGCAAACTTCAAACTACTGATTGCAAATACGCACTAAAAACAATTTCGATAGCAAAATCACATTGAAACACAAGTACATGCATGTAAATAGTCTATTATGTGCTTGGCTACACGATTTATTTATTGAACTATATTATTTGATTTGGATTATATTCCTACTTTCGGTATTACGGTGTTTCAACCTGGAAGGAGGGTTGACAGGTTAACATTGTATGAAGTATTCCAATTCTAGTTTTCAATAGTTTTCAATAATAGTTCAATATTCAATAATTTTTTTCAATTCTAATAATAATTTATGTAATATGAAGCAGTTTTGGTTCGTTTTTACATTGGTGGACAGGCAAAATTCATTTCCTTGTCAGAATAGCTTCAATTTTCTGCATCAAGTTAAGTAGTCTGAACATTTCCTCCTCCCACCAGAGAGAAGAATTTTGTGCTGATTCTCACTGATGAGCCGCCGCTGCCACCTCAGGCAGAACCCTGCAGGTTGGTTAATGTACACATAGACCAATAGACTGGATAAAATTTTGTTAAAAAGGCAGAAGAATAATAAAATTTTTCTCTACCTTAGTTTGTGTTTATGTATTTAATACGAAATATTACACATTTTAACGAGTTTATTTGTTAATAAATTCATGCTTCCTTGGCAATGTGAGCATCTGTCGAAGAGTAGATCTAATAAATAATTTTCGCTTAAGACGAATGAATAAATAAATAATACAATATACAAATATTCAGATATGAAAAAGGGACTATTTAGAGCTTGAACTAACCTGCTGAGGGGATCAGCCGAAAGCTAATGACTACCGAGAAAAATGTGAAAGTGATGTTAACTTCCTAACGGTTTTGTCAAGGTAGAGGGAAAATTAGAATTTATTAGCAAATAAACTCTGCTACTATTTTTCCATAGCTTAATATTTATTTTCAAAGCCCACTTTTTGATTTATTCACACTGCTTTAAATTCTCAGTTCAGTATATTTTCACTTCCAATCTTGCTTACTGTGTGGGTAATGACTGGCACTTACCCTACAAATACCAAGCTGGTCGGAAGCTTTTTGTTATTATTCGAATAATGTTGTGTCCATCCTCGAAAATCAAGTAATTTCATCGCAATTAATATACTATTTTTACCGTTATGTGAATCAGAAAAATAATTTATTACACTCTTATTTGAATGAAGTTTATTGGAGCGACAAATTTTGTCGCTAAGATGATATTTTGTGTGTTAATGTTCGGATAGAAATCCAACATTCATTTCTTTCTAAATTGCAGGCCTGTCGCCGCAACGCGTCTCAAGTCACCCGCCAGTCTCCCCGTTGCCCCCGCCGTCGGTGGAGAGAACCTCTGTCCGCTGGCCTCGTCATGCGGGGACCTGGACGCCGTGTACAGGAGTCTGTACGCCCTGAACGTTGTGTTGCCGCACGCGCTGCGCTTTGTCTTCGAGAAAGAATTCGCAGGTAAACGTCCACAAGACACGTACGCGGAGCATTTGTTATCAAATAGCCAGCCTGTCCATCGCCAATGGTTGGTTTACAGAATCAAAAAATCTCTTGCGAGCGAGGCTTTTGCCAAACGTGAATTTGAGGAAATTGATTTACGTCCATTTGACTCCTTGCCTCTAATACAGCTCATATCTGAACTTCTGGATACGAGGTCACAGCGAATCTTCAATGAATTAAATGGAGAGAGAAATTATAGGAACATGATCGCCATTATGGAGCAAGTTGAGAAAACCAGAGTTGATGTGTACTCGAACCTGATTGATGCATCTAAACTTGTCATGTGCTCGACAGACATCATTAACTTAGTCTATGAGTTGATCAGCGAGGCTGCTAACCTGTACCAAGTGTCAGAAGCTGAAACGGAGCAGGTAAAAGAAGCTTGTCAATCACACTGTGATATGTACGAGTCTGATGTGCGCATCGATGATGACGCCTTTGCGGCCTTCTGCGTACTGAATGAGAATAGAGAGAGAATGACCGGCCAAGCTTCCAAAATTAAATTGGATGGTCGAGATTTCTGGTGGCACATGTCCCCAGGTCATTGGACCCTACGATTTCAGTGTTTCAATCTCAGGCGTTTTTCTTCAGATCCACATGATTTTAAACAAAATAAAGACTGGGAGATCGAAAAAGATGCAATGAAAAGCGTTTTCATCTACTTCAAATGCCGAGATAGGGAAACTAACAGTTTTCGTTACTATATCGAGCTAAACTTCCCTGAGGCTTGCAACCAAATTGGAGCTGACAACGTTGAATACGTTTTAACGAAACTACTACCTCTGATCCTGGTCGATGGCTATGACGAAGCCAACGCAATGTCCTGCGTTGTCGTGGAAGAAATTATCAACAAATTCTACAAATTTCCAAGCATGGTTGTCATAACAACACTGCCGGACGCTGCCTTTTCAAAAAGAAAACTCTTAAGAAATGCCAGGACTTCAGAAACGCATATTCTACCTTTCAGGTTGCAATATCTTGAGAAGACGGGACTCTGGGCAAACCCAGATAATCGCTATGTTCTTCGCCCAAATACCCCTGTAACCGTTCCCTTGCAATCTGACCCAATCCAATTTAGAATAGATTATACGAGTGCTCACTTGCAATCTGGCCGAATCAAATTTACCATAAATTTTACGAGGTGAAGTGGCTCGCCTCTCTCACCTGTAATGTATGTTCGGCATACATCGGCCACCTGCTGAAATAGGCCGCTAACTAGGAGTTCATTTTGGAGTCACTTGTGTAATGGGCGAGGTTTGTACACGAGTACGTTTGCTATGTTACACCCACAAAAAATGATGTGTCATATTGTCCAATAAGTGACGTAGAATTTCGGCATGTAACACTGATACGCCCATGTGCCAGGCAAAACTAGTTTAGGATGGTCGCACAAGAGCAAGAAGAGCACCGCAACTTGGTTAATGTCTCTCAATTTGTGTGAGTGTATACGATTGTGATTTCATTTTGATGAGATTTGACTTGATCAATTGTATGAATAATCTTAATCTATCAATTAAGACGGTCATTGCGTGTATGGCATAGCTGTCAATAAAATTATTTTGGATATTAGAAGGCCGTAATGTTGGTTAGGTGTACCTGGCAATAGCATTGATTATTTTAATTATTTTAGTAATTACTACCACTATGATGTAGTTGAGAAGTGCCTTCACAATCCAAAATGCAGACAAATAACTATTTCGATAAACTTGAGTTTAGATGATGACGTTTTTACTAACTATAATTCGGTTTTACTATAATACTAACAACAATTTAACCGAATTGTTAAACTCATTGTAACTAATATACGTTATTTACAGCAATGTGGTTAGGAACCATCCTATTTTCTGGGGTTTCCTTGAAACAGTCTTTATTTACTGCAGCAGGAAACACGAAATTATCTTGCATATCCAGAATGCACTTGAGTCCTGCCAATATTTGCATTTATGTGGTTAAGAGCTGCCTTAATTTAGAACTTGTTTCATTCTTTATAGGGTAGCATGGGGCAGCGGGCCCACCCCTTTTTTTAAACTAATTTTTTATGAAGTTTTAATTGATACGAGGTAGTTAATTGTTTTGTTTAAAGTTACAACTAATGAGGAATTTATGATGTAATTTAGAAGCCTATATAGAGTTATTTAATTTGTTGAGATGTACAAGAGTCTGTACGCCCTGAACGTTGTGCTGCCGCACGTGTTGCGCTTTGTACTGTAGAAAGAGTGCGCGGACAAGCCTCCGCAAGACACTTACGCGGAGTATTTGTTATCGCAGTGCAGACATCCAGTGTATCGTGAAAAGCTGGCTTCTGGAATCAGAAAATCACCCGTGAGGGTGGCTATTGAAAAACGTGAATGTGACGGGATAGATCAACGGCCATTTGATGTTCTCCCCTTAATGCAGCTGGTTTCCGAACTTCTAAATATTGGATCAACTCGCATATTCGATGCAACCGAGCGAACAGGAGATTGCAAGAACGTCATCGCACTTTTGCAAGAAGTCCAGGGCCTATACTTTCAAAAAAAGTTAAGAGATCGTAAGTTCATCAGCCAATCATTGACGGCCTTTAAAGCCAAATCCACCAATCATAGACAAGAAAATAGAGCGTAAGTACTTACGTTCACTTAGAGAGTTTTGAAAGTATGGCCCCTGGACCTCAGAGTTGAGGTTCACTCGGAAATGTGCAAGGGTTCTTGAGAACTAGTTGGGGTCCCTGAAAAGATTAATGAGCTTACAATGGAGCTGATTAGTGAGGCTGCTAAACTGTACTGAGTGTCAGATGTGGAAGCAAAGCAGGTGAATGATACATGTAAATCCCGCGAGGATAAATAAAACTGTGATGTGAACCTAGATGATGACGCTTTAGCGGCGTATCGTGTATTGAAAGAGAAAATGGCGTGAAGAGACCAACTCTTTCTAAAGATGTTTTGAAAAGCCGTGATTTATTGTCATTTGAATTTCGATCTTATTGGGTTCATCTTCCGTTCGGAAATTCACGGTCAAGTATCTTCGAATCAGATACACCTGATAACATCCCAGACCGTATTTGGAATTCCATTTATAGTGAGATGAAGGGCATCTTCATCTACTTCAACTGCCGCGACAAGAAAATCTGCAGTTTTTCCGACGTTGTTGAGCAAAATTTCCCCTAGTTTTGCAGCCAAATCGGAGTTCATAACGTTCAGTATATTCTGACCAAACTGAATTCTTTAATTCTTATCGAGGCCTATGATGAAGCCAATACACCCACGACAATAGAACAGCTACCCACATCACCAGACATATCTACAGCCTCAAACGTCATTTCAAACAAGCTAACATGGTCAACTATCACAGCTCTCAGTTCCGATCACGTTCCTATCATAATACACTATCGCACCAAAACTAACTACCGCATAACAACCTATAACAGATCTTCCACAAATTACTACAAAACAGACTGGACAGCTTACTTGCAGGAAATAGACAAAGCACTCCATGACACTCCAGCACCCACCAACATTCACATTTCTAATAAAATACTCTCTGGACTCATCCTACAAGCAGACAAACACCACATACCCAAAAGAAAATTAAAAAGAAAACAGACACCTCTACCTCAAGCCATCAGAGACAAAATACAAGAACGCAACCACATCAGAAAACAAAACAGAGATGACCCAGCTATTCAACAACTCAACATAGACATAGACCTTGAAATAAACAGGCACGAACGCAACCTATGGAAAGAGCACCTTGATCTAAACTGGAATGACAAACACAACGCACACATTCTCTGGAAGACAATCTCATCACTCTCAAATAAAACACCGCGTCAAGAACCAAGCAAAACTATACAATTCATAACCACAACAGCATACAATGACAAAGAGAAGGCAACACAACAGTTCATAAACACCATACCGCACCAAACCTCACACAATAACAGGATAACAGATAGAAGAATCAAATCACTAAAGGGCAACCAAATAAATATAACACCAGCCATGACCATACTCGCCATAAAAAAGTAAAAAAATCAAGTGGACCAAACCACGTCAACATACTCCATCTCAAACGCCTAGGCCCCACAGCAATTACATACCTCACTCAAATATACAATATTGCAATAAACTCCAATACAATACCCCATACCTGGAAGTTAGCCCAGATAATTCCAATACCTAAACCCGGCAAAGACACGAACATAGGGTCCTCCTATAGACCAATTTCTCTTTTAAGTCCAATAGCCAAAACACTGGAAAAAATTATCCTTGACACAATCACACCACATCTCCCTATTATTGAACACCAACATGGCTTCAAGCAACACCATTACACCATCACAGCACTCCAACATGTCACAGAACACATCGCCACAGGTTTTAATCAAAAACGCCCACCACCTCGAATAATAGCCATAGCATTTGACATGAGCAAAGCATTTGATACGGTTAACCTGCACACACTCATCAAAAGACTATCCACAACCGCAATAGAACACACTACACTTAAATACATGGTAAACTAAATCAATGGCAGAAAAGGCCTCACAAAAGTCAATAATACCTATTCAAACAGGCGTACCACAATATTCAAAACTCACAATATTCAAAACAGGCGTACCACAAGACGGAGTCCGATCACCCACACTGTTCAACATAGACGTTTCAGATATACCCTCACCTCCACCCAATATTAAAATAATTACATATGCAGATGACATAACAATCTTATCCTCCCACAAAGACTATCTCCCACTATCTTATCCTCCCACTGCTGCACAAGTCCTTCTTCCATGGTACCTACAAACCATACACACATGGATCACAGAAAACCAACTGGCACTGCCACTCGCTTCACACCTGACCCGGCCGCATATAGCACACAGCTCGACCTCAATATCAATAATACACTAATTACAATAATACACTAAATAATACAATACACCCTAAAATACTAGGACTTATCTTTGACCCAAAGCTCACCTTCAGCACACACATTAGTAATACTCACAACAAAGCCAATAACACCATCAAAATAATAAAATCACTTATAGCCACACAATGGGAAAACGAAGAGAACTACTCACAACCACATTACAAACAATCGCGCGGCCAATCCTCGAATATGCAAACTCATCCTGGTCACCAATTATATCACCAACGCACATAAACAAACTCCAAACAGTCCAGAAGGCAGCACTCAGGATAGCCACAGGATGTACCGCAGACACCAACATCCATCACTTTCAACAAGAAACCAAACTCCTACCCCTAACACAACACATCAAACTTCACGCCTCACAACTCAGACAGAAAGCACAAAACCCAACCTACCCACTACATACCCCACCCTTAAGCCGCACCCATACCGTCTCATGAAACAAACCATTTTCCACAACTCAGGTTTCACCACCAACATAGATACTCCGCCTGCACAAGCTACACAGGACACAATCAAACAAAATCTCAAAACAATCCACACTACAATCACAGAAAACTATCATGCAACCCTTCCTCACAATAAAATTCTAAACATCCCCGCACCAAAGATCAACCCATCTGAAATCAACCTACCTAGACCTGCACGCAGGAATCTTGCCCAACTTCGCACAAACAAATCACCGCTACTTCTCTCATATCTAAATAAAATAGACCCTGCCACACACCCTTCTCCACTTTGCCCACTCTGCCTATCCAACACGCACGACACCATTCATCTTTTCTCCTGCCCTGAAATGCCCACATCCCTGCGGTGGGTGACCTTTGGGCAGACCACGTGAACGCAGCGAGGCTGCTGGCTCGCTGGGGTGACTGACTGGACCCCACAACTGGGTCTAGACCCCGCCTCGCGTCGTGAAGCGAGGCGGGGAGGGTCAACAACAACAAGCAAATGCAATTTCAAGCGTTGCCGTTGAAGAAATGATCAACAAATTTGACTGCAAGTTTGTCATCACAACGCGGCCTGAAACATCGCAATCCGGCCTGACTGCATCTCAAAGAAATGTCATTGAAAGTGGCCGCTTTGGAGACGGAAAGCTATTATCCTTCGCCTTGAAATATCTAAAGAAGAAACAACCTTGAATATACCCCGAAAACTACCGCCACTTCTAGCAAATATCCCTGCACTTATCCCATATCCTGTTGCGTCTAGACCTTTCTCATCGTTATTATAAATGATGACTGTAGTAGTACCTAAAGTTTGCCGATGGAAAGCAATAATGTTACAATATACAATGATAATTGCTCCAGAAAAGAGTGGGGACTCGAGATTGAAGTTGGTTTTCGGTTATACTTGCCTGGCTTGAAGAATGATAATAAGTATAATTAGGATTTTAAATATTTTCACTAGTGAAAGTAATTGAAGAAATATGAGCTTCTCGGAAAAAATAATTGAAAGAACGGATATAATTGAGTAATTAAGAATTGGTGAATTTTTAATTGAACTATTTGACATTAGTTTAGCTGCAACAATTTGTTCAGGCCCCGGCACGTTTTCTGTAGATATTCCGCTTGGAAACTTCAAACGCAAAGCCTTTAAAGATTTCAATAATTGTACATCTGTTGTCCATTTGTAATCATCAGATGGTTCTTTTTTGATAGTTAGTTCGAAATGCTTTGAAGGGAAGCTATCGTGCATTTGCTGTGTTAATACTTGTCTCAAGATTAAGCGATTGAGAATGGCCTTGATGCACAATAAAGTGATTAAGTTTGATGTTGTTACAAAATTTATCTGTCAACTGTCCATGAGAATTCTGCACACGTGAATCAGAACAGATTAAAAATCTCACATTATGATCGTAGAGATTTTTCAAATTTATGGGATGCAGTTGAGCACTGAATGTATTGACTATTATGTTGCTGAGAAATTCGTTGCATTTTTATAATGGAATTATAAACCGTCTTCATTCAATTATTAATGTATTTAATGTTTTCTATATTTTCTTACTAAATAAACTTAATTATTAGCTAATCTTGTTGACAACTGCTTGATTATATTCCCTAATGCTACATATTTAATATTTTCTTAACTGCAGTTAGAATTGCCAATATATAATTTTATGCAGTTAAGAAGGTATTTATTTACTGCAATACTGTTGATGTATATCTTAGTTTTCTATAATGCAGTCAAAAACTGCCTACATATACTGAAATGCTGTTTATTAATGCCTTATTTTTCTGTGATGCAGTTAAAAACTGCATTTATTTACTGAAAAGCTGTTTATAAATGCCCTAATTTTCTATGATGCAGTTAAAAACTGCCTTTGTTTACTGAAATGCTGTTAATAAATGCCTTTTATTTCCCATAATTCGGTTGAACTACTCTAGATGCTGTAAGGCTGTTGATGATTGCCTACAGTTACTTCAACATTTTCTTCGAACTTTCTTTCTAATTACTACGAGAAGGTTAGCCTGGTTTGACCTGATACCAATCTACGCTGCAATTTTGAAATACCGCCATCCAAAATTCTGTAAATGAGAATAAAATAAATAAGTGTGTATCGAAGAGAGTCGCGTTCAAAAAAACATTCAGCATTAACTTTCACAAGTCTTTTAAATTTTTTCCCTTTCTTTCATCTAATCATTTCCGATTCTCCCACGAAAACATTTCAAGCTTCAGGTAATATCCCGACACGATAAGTATCCTGGATACTAGCCCCTATATACAATATCCCGACACGATAAGTATCCTGGATACGTGCCCCAACAGCCCCTATATACAATATCCCGACACGATAGGTATCCTGGAAACGCGCCCCAACAGCCCCTATATACAATATCCTGACACGATAAGTATCCTGGATACGCGCACCAACAGCCCCTATATACAATATCCCGACACGGTAAGTATCCTGGATACGCGCCCCAACAGCATATATGCAATATCCCGACACGATAAGTATCCTAGATACGCGCCCCAACAGCCCCTATATACAATATCCCGACACGATAGGTATCCTGGATACGCGCACCAACAGCCCCTATATACAATTTCCCGACACACTATCATCATTACATTTTATTCAATATCCCGACAACATATAAATATATATTATGTAATATTAGTTATAATATCTTTCTGCCCATTGCCCACCATATCGCTCGTGTCGCAGTGATAGCGACCATCGCACTGTGCGTTTTCAGTGATTGTGATTATTGCGCTACATGTTTACTTTCAAATGATGAATATCTGAATAGAGCGCGATGAATACAAAACCATGACCTCAGTATGAGTAACTAACTATTCCTGAAACTAATGGAATCCAGTACCCACCCGTCATGTCTACATTTGTTTCTAATATTTCATATCTTATAGATTGCAAAAGGGAAGTCGTCAGATCTTCCTCTAACCTATGCGTAAGAATTTAGGTAAAAAAAAATTTCAATCCGGTATTTAACTTGGGATTTTTTTCTTATTTAGCCACCTGAGAAAAAATATTTCATATACATTTCCAGTTTTAAGTTTGTAATATTTATTGCAAATGTTGTACTAAAATCGTGAAAAATATCACATTCAATTCTAATATTATTATAGAATTACTTATTGGGTGAAGATTTTCATCATCGTCTTTAACACGCTCGCATCTACCAGTTTAATCATTCAAGTTCAAAGTTTGATTAAAATCAAATGTACACAATAGCGTCGAACGTTAAAGTTTTCCCGAGCAGACACGTGATAAATGTTAACTATTAACTTATGCTCATAACACAGACACTGATTCTGACTCACTGATGCTGGTATGCTGGTACTGACTCACTGATGCTGGTACTGACTCACTGATGCTGGTACTGACTCACTGATGCTGCTACTGACTCACTGGCGCTGGTACTGACTCACTCTGGTACCGTTCTTATTAATGACTCACACCAACACTTGCCAATCACCAATACAATCATCAATACTCACCAACCACCAATCCTGCCAACCACAATACTCTCCAACCATAAAATATAATTAGTGTTAGAAATTTTTTAGTTTCTCCCGAAACTAGACATTTTTCACTCTAAAACGACATAAGTCTTTTATAATTTCACGAGAACCAGTACAGCCGTTTTATATATAGAATTATGATTCATAACTTTGTAAAGTCAACTCGAAAGCTCTCCCAAACCTAGAAATTCATTCACTTTAAAGTGGCAAAAAGTCCGTTATAATTTCACGAGTATCAGTTCAGCCCACTTTACACCGTCTAAACTGCAAGTTGCTTATTCGGTCTATTTTCTCCTTCGTAAGATCATTGAGAAGAGTGCAGATGGTGGGGGTTGTTTATTGAATCGATCGGAACAAACAGCTGATACCTCCTCTTATCTCCTAATCTCTTATCTTTATAGTTACCACAGATAAGTTAGCCTCCCTGAGTATGGATTTCAGTCGAAAACTGTCTCCGATGGTCACACTTTGTCTCGTTATGTAATGGTATATTGTAAGTAGTTAAACTCGTCAAGTAGAGGTTCGACACTAGTTACCATAGTTTTAGAGAAAATATTGTTTTAAAGTGTCCGTTATATTGTTATTATTGTTTTGTAGTGCCACTGCCACACGCGTGTCCGCTGTTTTCGTGCACTATGTCTAAACATTCCGTTCGAGAACCACCCCATTGTTGGAGATTGGACCGAGCCAACAATTATCACTATACGGAATTGGTCTTTTAAACTCTTCTAAATTCACACGCAACTTGTAATGAGGATATGATTTTTTAATTTAATTCCGCCTAATCTCAATAGTGAAGTTTCAGATATATCTTGAAAGTTAACACTGTCATTGCTGAAGATGATTATTTATTTACACGCTTTGTATCATCTGGAAATTCATTATAAACCATAAATTATAACAAGGCCGACAAAAAAACTTCGGCTCAGTTTTATTCAGCGAATTTGCTTCAATTCGCACTTGGGGAAATTTCTGCTCGGATCACTGGGGTGAGTAAAGATGACGTGACGCTTTGTCTGTACATTATGAAATTATAGCAATAAAATTTAGTTACTGGTATGAATAAATCGATTTATTTGTACAGCATTGAATCAGGTACTTTTGCAAATTAACTTTGAAGCGTAATTGTTATTAGATCTTCCCATTTATGTAATCATTCATTTCGGTATCGAATATATAAACATTTCATTGAGAATATTAAAAAAGGCAAATGATTTGTTCATGATAAACAATTGACTAAATGAAATTGCAATATAGCATTGGGAAAGGGTAGAAACTTATAACGGTAGAAATCGTGGAATAAAAATTATTTACCAAGTGAACAATTAACATCAAAATTTTATAAAGCAGAACCAATTATGTTTAGCTCTCATTTGCTCAGCTAAAACTTCTAATACATTTTGCTTTTTTTTTGATCCGATTTTCACTGAAATGTGTACTTGATTAATTGATTAATTTCTTTATATAAAGTGATTAGTTTTATTAACTATGAAAATCAGTTTAAATTTTACCTGTCTGCAATGATAGTGACGAAAAAACAGAAGAAATTGAATAAATTGTTAAATTAATGCTTGATGATAATATTGATGATGAAATACGTTGAGTACATTTGAGGTTATAGTTAATGAGAAATTTGAAGCTTCAGCAAAATTTCGCATTAATAATCAAGTTCAGAGCTTCAAGTCATAATTAATTCACGACATCGACGGAAAATTTGATTAATCGAAGTTGGTCAGAAAATGAAAGGAATAAAGTCAAACATGAATTCTACGATTTATTTTAAAATTCAACGATACCCTCGGAGAAAAATAATGGAAACACCAGCCATGTCAGGCCCTTTAGAAGGTGGAAGAGTCTTCTTCATTGTCTTCCATCTTCATCTTGTCTTCAACGCCTATTTTATTTTCGCATTGTTTAATTTTTATCAGCTAGACAAGCATGGCCAATTCCTCGAAAATGTCCTTAAATATATGTCAATTTATAATGTGAGCAAATTAAAGTTAAAATAAAATTCTCACTAAATAATGCGACAGTAGAGAAAAGTTCTAGCAAGGATACACTTATATTTTCTAGCTAGACAACTATTGAAGATAATTCAAATTTAAAAATATACGTGTAATCGCTGTCTTGCAGTCTAAGATGGTTACGTACCATTCCAGTAATGGTCTTCACCTTCACTGACTTAGTAATTCACACAAGGGCATGAAACTGGATATTAAACACAAACAAATTTTATTACAGCAAAGTTTCGCCAAACGGGCTTCAAGTTAGTCTCACCGGTCTAATGCCGCAGGTTGAAATTATTTGCATTTTCGTCTGCAAAGGGATTAAGGGCTATTACATTCAGTAATAAATCCTACAACCATTCAAATCTGATAAATAACAATATGACAAATGTTCAACATCTCCGTACCATACCGTACTGGTCGGCATCGGGAGCAAAGTGACACGTGGAGAAAGAGTGATGCAGAAAACTACTCATGGTAAACAAATGCTATACGAGATGCGTCAAACTGCGGCTACAATACGTGTATAACGATTGCTACTGCACCAATATCACAAACGGGAGGTTCTATGGCTATTGGGTGTTGATTAGGAAAAAAGTATAATTTTAGTAATGGAAGACTTGGAAATATCTCCTGTCCGATTGGCAAAAATGAATATGTCGATGAAACATCAATAAATGATATTGTTACAAATTGAAAGTTTTATTTAAAATGTGCACATGCAAGCAATGAAAGAAAAACGATCAAAATTGTCAAAAAACATAAGGATAATAGAGTATACGAAAAAAACATATACGATGTAAAGGGATGCCAACAAACCATGATTTTTGTTTTAATATTTCCCTAGAATTATGGATATTAAAATTCATTTCATTTAAAGTACCTGTATGACAAAATAGTCGAAAATGATCATTAATATAGGGTAATATATGAAAAGTGCAAATTTAAGTAGCAAGAACATAGTTTATTTTTGTCAGTAATTTGAGATAACATTTATGTAGAAAACAGTTAAGAAAATTCACAAAAATTGAAAAATCTGAGTTAACTAAATAACTCTGGAATTGTAGTATATTCTGAGAATGCCAATATATTACAGATTTGTTGGCTAATGGTTATGATTTCTACAATAATATTTCTGATCACTCAACCGAAATAAGTAATCTCGTGATCCAAGTAGAATAAAATTCAGTTCAAATTAAATTGAATTAAAACTCAAATTAAAAACTGCAACACTTTGAAGACTGCTTGTATATGCTCTTCAAGAAATGCTGCCCCAATAAAAATATTAAAATATTATTTTTATTTGTAATATTGATAATATCTGAACAATTTCGACATAATGCATAAAAAATGAGTATATTAGAATATTTTGATAATTCTGCTCCTGGCTCGTTGTAAAAACAAATTTAATTGTTATTATATTACAGAAGAAAAAAAATCAGAATCCTGCAAATATTTTCTGGCGAAAAAAGTACGAAGTTATATTTTTTTAAATTGCAGTTTTCTAGTTAGAAAACCATTGAAATAATTATAATTTATTATTTATGTTTGAAATGACTTTGATTGCCGAGAAAACTTTTATCAACTGTGTAATATGACGTTAGATGAATTAATAATTCAGCATTGATCAATAAAGATGATCATTCATGCACTTAATATAATTTTTAAAACTTTCATCAACTCTAAGCACTGAAGAAGTATTCGATGTGAAGTATCCTCAGCTCAGCTCAACTGTGCCGGCACATGTTGTAATCCCAGGTGAATTCAGCTTAAAGTGTTTTACAAAAATTCGATTCAAGACCTATCTAGTAATTTCATGTTTAAATAAATGCAACAGATGTAAATAAATATGCTGATAATTGCCCAACCTGACTAATAATGAATTGCTCTGCTCATTGATTAATTAAACTGGTCAGACATTGTCTAGTTAAAAGGCAACTGTGCTGGTGTGCACTATCTGCAAACTACTTAGATAATTTTATAAAATTTGAAAAGCCTCCAGTGCTCCAGTGACCGCTGTATGCAAGTTACTGCATGCCGCTTAGAGGAGAGAAACCTTTAGAAGACGAGCCTGCTAAGTACGGAAGATCAGTCTCCCAAGAACGACGTTATTGGAACCAACACTAGCATTATATACCATATCATTACTATATAATTTGCACCTATTGATTTTTTAAAATCCACAGTACCAGAAAAACTGAAAATATTCGGTGAGTGCATACGATCAGGCTTCTAATCACATATATCGTTACTTGATCCCAAACTATCATCACATACCTTGTCATTAAAACTATAATTTGCACCAATCGATTTTCTTGATTTTTCACGATACTACACTTTAAATATATTTGGCTGTTTCAAAACAATAATATGAAGAATATTACACATGTTTCCAAACAACAGCATCATCTTCCATTACTATTTGTCGATTTTCAAAAATGACAAGTTAGTTATTAAAATGTATTTTTTTTTATTTCAGATAAATAAGCGTCCCACACCAGCCAGCTAGAATGGCTGCCCTCGCACAGACTATCTCGTTAGTCCCGGGAATTGAACTTTCACCTCAGGAAGCCAACAGATACAAGAACATTTTTGCTGTCCAAGTTCCCATGTGTGAAGTTTTTCGTGAAATTCTAAAGTGGGAATGCAGCGACAAGCAACAAGGGCAGACATATAATGATTACTTTGAACAAAAGAAGCAGCAATATGAAGACCGCCATGCAGATCTGGTGACACAAAAGAACAATAAATTTAAATTGCCAAAAATTGGACTAACCACAAGTACAATTAAAACGCTACAGGAAGAACCAGCACGATATGATGTGACTCTAATGTTTTCTTATTTGCTTGAGATATTCAAATCAAAAGAAACGTACACTCACGCTGATCAGGTGAGAATTCCTACTCAACTTGAGTGCCTCCTTAAAACAGTCAAGGACATGAGGAATGACGTCATGCATGAAGTTGCTGGCGATGCTGTCAACCCCATGAAGTTTGATGAAATTGTCAAAGCCCTGCATGATGTGATAGATGAAGCTGGCAATGTGTACAGCATCCCTGTTGATGAAGTAATGAGTCTCAAAACCCAGGTAGATGGCATGTGGGATGAAGTGCGCACAGATAATGAAAAAGCTAAGGCTTATTGTTGCTTCTTCCTTCACACTTTTGGAAAAAAGGAAGCCAAAGTCATGTGGGAAGCGATGTTGTCCGAAGAGACTCTTCTCTTCAGCGAGGACAAAGTTGAACGCTCTAAAGTTTTCCATTCCATGGAACTGACGATACAGAAACCTGGTCTACAAGCAGGCAGGATCTCCTACAAAGAACTACTCTGTAACACAGACAAAAAGTTCATTTTAATCAGTGGTGCGTCTGGGTCTGGAAAATCTACTCTTGTGAAGAACTTGGTGATACAGTTCCATGGCATATCAGATGCAAATGTAGAGATGATAAATTTGAAGAGTTTCAGTTTGATACTTATATATGAGTGTAGGAACAGGTCCATTAAACAATTCAGCGCAGTAGTACACCAGAATTTTAAGAATGTTTGTCTGAAACTCGGCCCAGAAACTGTTGTACAGGCAATCACCCATTCAAACCCTATAATTCTTGTTGATGGTTACGATGAATGTCATGAAGACTCGTTTGAAGTTGTGGATCAGTTGGTGAACGAAATGAAATACCACGAATGCCGGGTGATCATAACTACCAGGCCAAGCCACTTTGAGGAACTAAAGAACCATTTGAAACAAAAACTCGTGGCGTTTCAGGACTATGAAATTTCTGAAATTTCTGACATAGAAGACCAAAAGAGATTTCTGGAAAAGTATGAAAAGCATGTCAATCCGCATGCTCATGAAGTTGTAAAGACCTTCAGCTCCCTTGAACGGAAAATCCAAGAACTTTTTGTCCATCCCATTTATCTGGTACTCTTCTGCCAATTGGTCTGGAATTTTCCTGAAAGGATTAATAATTGGACATCCCATGCTGCGGTAGCTCATGACATTTATCGTCTTTACAGGAAAATGATTGAGTCGAAACTGGCTTCCTACTCCATTGTCGACAAAGACGGTCTGGTCGACGACTTCTTCCGGGACGTTGCCAATTTCTCCTTGCAGACCATTGCTGAAAACCTAGTGGTTTTCTCAGAAGAACAAGTTGGAGAGTTGAAGAGTAGTTTTAGGAAAACACTTGGGGAGTATGGAGCACGCAGCAAACTCGACCCTAAAGCTCTTTTGGGAGTCGTCTTGAAAATGAAAAGGCATCTGAATGATTTTGATTCCTGTACGTACTTTTTTCATCACAAAAGCATCCAGGAACTGTTTGCTTCTAAGTCTGTCATTAAAGAACTCCGTAAGAAAAAGTGTTTGCCGTCCGTCCTGCAGGGCGAATCACATGCGAGTCAAAAGTGAGTTATATGTTCCGCAATGTTTTAGCATTTGTATTTTGATTTCTGTGAATAATTTTAATAAGACGTATGGATAGAGGAATTTGATTGGAGGCTAAAGTTTTTGAAGAAAATAAAGGAGGCTCTTCTTAAAATTGCAATTGAGAGTGAAAGGATAGGGTTCAAAGTTCTTGAATCATTGTAGAAAATGTTCAAATATATATGGCTAACATCTACTAGGTAACTAGGTGATTACAGTATACTAGGGCCCAGTGGTCAAGTGTTCAGAATACCAGGATTGGAGCAGAGAGGTGCGGGTTCGATCCCAACTCTGTGCGACAGTTTCTGGTCAAAATCGGCGAGGAATCCAGGCGGTTTATACAAAGCATAATTGGAGCAGTAAGTTACGTCTTAGACACAGCAACAAGCTGTGAATGTTCTTCGATGTTAAGAATCGGCGACAGGCCTGCGGCCTAATAGACGCTGAAACCGCCATATCATTCTCATTATAATATATTATGACATACCTATAAATTGTGCAAAGAAATGAATAAATAATCATTTACTATCAACAGTTTACAGGGTGTGCTGGCATGCGTTTTAATTGAGCTGAGTGCTGTTGAGAACTCAAATGTCTTCAAACGTAACTGGCATCGCCTGAAGGACGCTGCAAAAGCGGTAGGAGCTGACAAGAAGTTCTGGCAGCAAGTGCTGCTGAGCAGCCCCCACTCCCAGCAAGTGGCTAAAGAGACTGCCAGAGTCTACATGGCCCACAACAAGGAGTGGTACATTGGTTCAGGTAACAGAGACTGTCAGAGTCATATAGATGACCCACAACAAGGACTGGAACATTGGCTCAGGTAACAGAGACTGCCAGAGTATACATGACCCACAACAAGGACTGGAACATTGGTTCGGGTAACAGTGACTGCCAGGGCCTACATGGACCACAACAAGGACTGGAACATTGGTTCAGGTAACAGTGACTGCCAGAGCCTACATGACCCACAACAAGGACTGGAACATTGGTTCAGGTAACAGTGACTGCCAGAGCCTACATGACCCGCAACAAGGACTGGAACATCGGTTCAGGTAACAGTGACTGCCAGAGCCTACATGACCCGCAACAAGGACTGGAACATTGGTTCAGGTAACAGTGACTGCCAGAGCCTTCATGACCCACAACAAGGACTGGAACATTGGTTCAGGTAACAGGGACTGCCAGAGCCTACATGGACCACAACATGGACTTGAACATTGGTTCAGGTAACAGGGACTGCCAGAGCCTACATGGACCACAACATGGACTGGAACATTGGTTCAGGTAGCAAGTCGATCCAATGATGCTTAGTCTAGTTAATTACCATTTATATCGGGCTTTCATGAAACAGACTGTGCACTGTTGAACCTATGCATGGATTTTCCACACTTATGGATTTTCCATATTTTCCATGGATTTTCCATACCTCCATAATGGTGTCCGAGATATTTCGCTAACCAAGCCAATGATTCAGTTATGCTTTAGTGTGTTTCAGCTTTTGCTCGAATTTAGAGGCATTAAACCCGATGAATTTTCCACTCACGCCACCGATACGTCGATTTACGTAGCGACGATTTTTTTGGTGCATTATCAGCTTAAAAAAAAAGATGAACACATTGCCGATTTTGAACTTTAAAAACAAGAAGCACCAGAAGTAGAATCAAGAATCTCGAACGCCCTGTCGTTTACTCTCTCTCTCTATTGTCAACGTTAGGCGTGAGTGCGTACAGCTAAATGAGATGAGCGCACCTGATATACACCACCACGATAACTCCTGCCCTGATGCTCAGCTACTATATAGTATAGAAGTTATGTGGTGTTATGCCAAAATTAAGCACTCGATGCACACTGCGCACGACTGTACTTTTTAACCAGAGAAGATAGCATGTTGACAAGAAAGAATGTTTGTAAGCTTGAAGAAAAACCACATCAAATTTATTGAACAGTAACACGTGTAGTTTTGTCATCCGCTAGGTATGTTCTTCGGGACTATATCTTTCGCTTTTCCTGCCATTATTTCAGATGCAAACAAACTTTTGAGGACATTTCATGTAAAAAGTTGAAACTGTGATCTTCGTCGCGAAATTTACTCGAAAAGGCAGCAACCACATCAAATTGAAATGTATATTCGTGCCATGTATTTTCTGTTGCATTTGTCCTTAGTTTTGTTCAGCTGCTTCACTTGCACCCAGGTCGCGATGCTGCCACCGTTGCACTGCTGCTGCTCCACCAGCAGCCAGCGAGGCTCTGCGCCAGCCTCCTAGACGCCCCAGCGCCCGAGTCTTGGCGCCAGGTTGCTCAAACATTCAAAAGAGTTTTGGAGCTGCGACTTCTGAGTGAAGTCGACGACTCACGACCATGTGACCACATGCTGGAAGCCTTGAGCTCTTCAAGGTGCTGTGTTGTAGTGGTTTTTGCTAAGGGAACATTTTAATAACAATCATAGTGTCCTCCAGGGCAATGGCTATGTCTACAGGTCTGTAGTCTTGATTAATCATGAAAGTTTCTATGGAATTAACTATACCGATCGATATTTTTCTCGTGCAGCTGCTCGTTGTCACTATTTATTGGCCGCGTCAAGAACCCAAGCAGTATTCTATCTCTTGCCAAAATTGCATCACCCGAAACTGAGCTCACTATTTACACGGAGCCACACATGGACTTGAAGCCGTTGCAGGACAAACACCTAGAGCTCTGTGAGACTACTGGTTTAGAAAATATTTCTATTTTATAAACTACCAATGAACTAACAATGATGAAGATGTACTTATTTAGCAAGTGATCTCGGCTGATTTCGAATGTTCAGCATGGTTTACCTTTAAATAGATTGTTATTTGATACATGCATAAAATATTGGATACTATACCATAGGTATTATTTAAGATATAAATATAATTAATTGGGTGCTTGCCTAAAGATTCAATGATATTGTTCGAATGATTTGCCAATAAGAACTGTTTGCTGGATTAGTTCTGAAGCCCAAGTTTGCTGCAACTTCTTTGCATTTTTCCATCGATATCCTCCTACTGATGATTTACTTTCTGAGCATTTTGGTTGCGAATTCTTGCAGGTGTTGTGTAGTGTGTTGACCAAGTTTAGTTTCAAGCCGAAAATACCTACACATTTTTTAATCGCCTAACCTGACTTGTTGATAGTCAATGTTCCATAGAGGCTCGATTTTTTATGACTAATCATGCGATTGTTGTCTAATGTTAATCACCTTACAGGGGTGATTGTTGAACCCACATCTCAGGAAGACTTCGTTGCTCTGCCATCGTCTGTCCACTTATGTCTTCGCCTGAAGCCTGTCGCTCGAAACCAGCAAGAGAGTTTGACTCGCACCATACTTGGCCTGGCCCCTGCTGACAACAGGTGGTGATCTGCAAATAACATTGACGGAAGACATATTTTTCCTTAATTATCATGATCAAAAACCTACCTGGATGCCCCACAAAGCACCAATCGCTTCGCATGTACAAAAATCATGCAAAATTATGATATTAAACAGCTTATAACCTCTTTATGAATCTTGGGAATGAATAATGCTCCATAAATTGGAGCACATGTAGCCCCAAATGTGTACTTCTACATAAGATTTGCGTCTGAGTTGTGGCAAACACTAATGAAATAATCTCTCACTTCAGGTTTCAGAGGCTGGAGGTACGCGACTGCGAGTTGACTGAAGCGCAGCTGCTGAAGACGCTTGAGGAGCTACAACGCGTGGGCCTCAGGACGCTCTTCAAGGGCAGGAAAATCCATGCGGGGCCCAGCCGAGTGCTGACAATTCGGTAAATGAACTAAATCTGTTCACTGAAAGGATTTAGATCAACTTGGCTTATAAGCTCAGCCATGACTTACTTTCGGAGTTCAGTATGCAGCATAACTTCCTATTGCGCTCAAATTAAATATTATTGAATATGACGTTTGGCTCAGCATTTGAAATGTTGAGGTAGCTGCTTCTCAGGCAAAGTTCAAAAATTACCATTACCATTACGCCCAAAAACAAAAACAAAATTTCGATGACAAAAGCAAATTGGGCCACAAGCACATGCATGTAAATCGTCAGTTGTGTGTTTGGCTACACGATTTATGTATTGAACTATATTCTTTGATTCGAAGTAGATTCCGACGTTCGGTATTACGGTGTTTCGATCTGGATTGAGGATTAACTTGTTAGCATTGTATGAAGAGCTGTTTTTAGGATTTCTTCAATTCTAATAAACAGTTATGTAAGATGAAGCAGCTTTGGTTCTTTTGTGCATTGCTAACGGGCAAAATTTATTTCCTTGTTAAGATAGCTTAAATTTCCTGTATCGAGTTAAGGAACCTGAACATTTCCTCCACCCGCCAGAGAGAAGAATTTTGTGCTGATTCTCACTGATGAGCCGCCGCTGCCACCTCAGGCAGAACCCTGCAGGTTGGTTATGTCCCAGATCATTTTAGATTAAGCTCTACCTGAGGATCGGATTACATGACTAAGGTCGAGAAGGATAAGTAAGACACATGTGTCTGATGACATATCTTATTTACGGGGTGGTTATACACGAGTTACGATACAGAGGTATAAGCTACGGCGTCGACCGTAAGGTCGGAGAACTCGACCGACGCGTACATCGCGGAGCGCTTATCAACTACTGCGGGGGTCTTACTTAAGGTTGCTAGCCCTTATATAGCCTTCGCTTCCGCTCACAACTAAGGTGATCGCGTGATCTATCACGTGGTGTCTTCCAGATGCTGGCTCATGTCATCCATTTCTATAAGGTCAAATGAATATTACGTCCCAATTACATATAATTAATGATAACAATGCGACGCCAGATTGACACTGGACAGTTAATATATACATAGACCCAGAGACTGGATAATATTTTGTCAGCAAGTATTCGAAAAGGTAGAAGGAAAATCTAATTTTCCTCTAACTTCGTTAATGTTTATGAATTTATTACGAAATATACTAAGCAGGACTAAAGGTTTTCATTGTTTAATCGAATAGTATTGATTCCAGCCTTGAACATTAAATAATTTCGCCCCAATTAAAATGCCTTTTTATTTTATTTTTATATGAAGATGAAAAATGCTTTTATTCAAAAACTGAGTACGTTCAAGCAGAGGAATTACGCTCTTATTTAAATGAAGTTTATTGCAGCGACCAATTTTGTCGTTAAGATGATATTTTGCATGTTAATATTCGAATAAAAATCCTATATTCCTTTTTCTAAATTGCAGGTCTGTCGCCGCAACGCTTCTCAAGTCACCCGCCAGTCTCCCCGTTGCCCCCGCCGTCGGTGGAGAGAACCCCTGTCTGCTGGCCTCGTCATGCGGGGACCTGGACGCCGTGTACAGGAGTCTGTACGCCCTGAACGTTGTGCTGCCGCACGCGTTGCGCTTTGTAATGCAGAAAGAATTCGCAGGCAAACGTCCACAAGACACGTACGCGGAGCATTTGTTATCAAATAGCCAGCCTGTCCATCGCCAATGGTTGGTTTCCAGAGTAAAAAAATCTCTTGCGAGCGAGGCTTTTGCCAAACGTGAATTTGAGGAGATTGATTTACGTCCATTCGACTCCTTGCCGCTAATACAGCTCATATCTGAACTTCTAGATATGAGGTCAAATCGAATCTTCAATGAATTTAAAGGCGAAAGAAATTATAGGAACATGATCGCCATTATGGAGAAAGTTCAGAAAGCCAGAGTTGATGTGTACTCGAGCCTGATTGATGAATCTAAACTTGTCACGTGCCCTACAGGCGTCATTAACTTTGTCTTTGAGTTGATCAGCGAGGCTGCTAACCTGCACCAAGTGTCTGAAGCTGAAACGGAGCAGGTAAAAGAAGCTTGTCAATCACTCTGTGATATGTACAAGTCTGATGTGCGCGTCGATGATGACGCCTTTGCGGCATTCCGCGTACTAATTGAGAGTAGAAAGAGAATGACCGGCCTTGCTTCCAAAATTAAATTCGATGGTCGAGATATCTGGTCGTACAAATCCCCAGAACGTTGGACCGAACGATTCCAGTGTTCAAGTTACACGTATTTTGATCCAACTACACACGATTTCTATCGAAACCAACTCTGGGAGCTCATCTATGGTGGAAAGAAGGGCGTTTTCATCTACTTCAAATGCCGGGATAGGGAAATTAACAGTTTTCGTTTCTATATCGAGCAAAACTTCACTGAGTCTTGCAAACAAATTGGAGCTGACAACGTTGAATACGTTTTAACAAAATTACAACCTCTGATCCTCGTCGATGGCTATGACGAAGCCAACGCAATGTCCTGCGTTGTCGTGGAAGAAATTATTAACAAATTCTGCAAATTTCCAGGCGTGGTTGTCATAACAACCCGGCCAGACACTGCTTTCCAGAAAAGAAAACTCTTAAGAGAAGCCTGGAAAACAGAAACACATATTCTACCTTTCAGGTTAAAATATCTTGAGAAGACAGAACTCTGGACAAACCCAGATAATCGCTATGCTCTTCGCCGGGATACCCCTGTAACCGTTCCTTTGCAATCTGACCCAATCCAATTTAGCATAGATTTTACGAGGTGAAGTGGCTCGCCTCTCTCACCTTTAAGGCATGTCAGGCGTACATCGGCCACTTGCTATATATAGGCCGCTAACTAGGAGTTCATTGTAGAAGTCACTTGTCCAATAGGCCGAAGTACCAAATGATAACCGACATGAGCTGCTGGTCAGTCTGCCCCCATGATAGCCCTGATGAGGCTATCATGGAGGCAGCCACCACTACGATGTAGTTAACAAGTGCCTTTATATGCGATAATACATATAAGAAATATGTCTTTTTTAATAATAATTCCGTTCTATACCGAGATGTTCAATATATTGTTACCAATGTTGGCTAGTTACAATAATGTGGGGAAGAACCGTAATATTTTATAGAATGATAAAAACAGTCTTGATTTATTGTAATAACGATTTTAATTTACGATAAATCAGTATTTTGCTTATACATAATGCATTTGAAAGCAGCCAATATTAATGTGGTTAACAGCTGCTTTAATTCACTGCAATCAAAATGTGGGTAAAAACTTGCATCATTCTTAATAATGTTTTAAACTGCCTATATATTTTAATACCCTTAAGAATGGCCTCGATATATTTGTATGTAGTATATTGAACATATTATAATTTATTAGTAAATAAAATAAAACTTCACTATTCTTATGTAGTTCTGAACAGCCTTAATTTAATGGAAAGCATTGTTGAGCTGACTTAAGTCAAAAGAATGCTGATCAAAACTGTCAGAAATTATTTTAATTTACAAGAAAATAATATGACCTTCCATCATTTTCTCTAATCAAGTTTAAACTTCTCATATTCACTCTGGAGCTAAAAAACTACGTGCATTCAATATTATACCGTACGTACAGAACCACCTTATTTTCGCCAAAGGCTAGGAATATGTAATTTCATTTATTTTCGTACAATACAGAACTGCCATCTATCAAAATATATTTCCATTTGTCATTATTTACTTTTTACAAATGCCTACACCACCCAGCCTCGATCACTTACTATACACCACACACCACACGCGCTGTACATCCTCGCGACGCACCACACGNGCGACGCACCACACGCGCTGTACATCCACGCGACGCACCACACGCGCTGTACATCCACGCGACGCATCCTTGTGATACGACCTGAATAACCGTAGAGCAAGTTACGGCTCCTAGTGATGTATATTACAATATAAGTTGTCATTAAAACGCAGGTGTTGCAATGGCGGCGGTAAAATTGCAGCAGCAATGCAGATATTGCAATGAAAACTCTGGCGTTGCACTAGCAATTAACGCAGGTTCTGTAATGGCAACGCTACAGTCGTAGTAGCTACGCATGGGTTGTAACGGTAAAACCGTTGTTTTGAATTAAACATCCCGATGTTATATTAAAATGTCTGTAATGTGAACGTTGTTTAATAATTTAAATGTGAATGAGCCGTAGAGTTATATGAGAGGCGCTTTTTTTCGTTTATTTCAAACCAAAAAGAAGCGCAATGGTTATTTCCGCCGGGAGTCTAGACGAGTTTCCATGACTGGCGCGCCACTGGAACGCTTGCCATACAAAGTGTCGTTTGGAAAATCATGGTAAAGAAATAAATTATGATGGCTTCAGTTGTGTCATGCGTCATAGCACCTGATCCTTCAGAACGTCTGCAGGTACATCTTTCCACAATATTATTGTAGAACATCCATCTTACGCTATCACTATGCAAAAAGATAAATTTAACGTTAAGGAATATTGCTGCGAATTTCCACCAATTGTAAATTTTCGTTACTAACTAAATGTTCTTTGGAAATAAGAAAGCTATTGAGTACCAGGAAACGAAGTAGGATTTATTTCAAGTACGAACGAAAGTCTACTAGCTGCTCATTCATCCATGGCCGACCTTACTACTACAACTTGCAGGCAAAAATGTATAAAAAAATCGCCGTATAACTTTATTTGGCTTAACCAGCGGAAGGAGTAAAAACATGTCCACTTTTTTTGGGTTTTTACTTTCGTGTAATTCTCACACACACTGTGGATCTGAAGATGAGGATGGTACAAAGGAATAAAAAATCTAACAAAATAAAGTAGTTTGAAGTGAACAATATTTCAAATAAGATCGCTACAATAATTGTCACAATAAGAGCGACTTGAAAATTGATCACAACATTATTTATGTAAGCGCGGCCCTATATTTTTGATTCCTGAATGTGAAATTTATCACTGATGAATTTTCTTCTCACGAAGGCTCTAAGCGTGCCAGTTTTATTGATAAATTAAGTGACTTCTGCGTGTGATAAAGACAGAGTAAATAATCATAATTAAGACTATATGTAAGGCACTATAATATAAGACTAATATAATGTAATGAGACTATATGTAAGGCACTATAATATATGACTAATATAATATTAATAAGACTATACGTAAGATAAAATCAAGATTACTCTAAATTAATTTTTCCAATTCAAAATTGAAACAGTGAAAGAGGGATAACACAAACGTGACCTAGCCGTCGCTTGCGTTGGGCTGAGGAATAATCTCCCTGCGAGATGCGGCGCTTATTTGAATGTGTTGCCATCAGGTGTAAAAGGAAAAAATACATAAAGTCAACTTAATATTGAAGACAGCTAAAAATGTACCTATAATAATAAATAAGAACCAAATCTATAATCGCTCCATCGATGACGGCAAACACAGTCCTATTCAAAGTAATTATCCCTAATTTCCCAGCTCATACGAGGCAAATATCACCGCTGTTAAGCTTAGCGGGCCTGGATCAATCTATCTTCATATTCCTCTCGAAATTCAACGACCTTAAACAAAATATTTATATTTATATCAAAGCAAGTAGAAGAAGGCGCCTTGCTATTCTTAATTCAATACGCATGTAAGCACATTGCTTAACGAGTGCGTGAACTCTCTGAATACCGAGTCCTTAGACAGACCCAGTGTATTGAACAAGAGTATTAATATGATTACTGAGCACTGCCTCAGAGATGAGAGTTAATTTTTAACTTTACTACTACAGTTAAGACAGCTAAGCTAGTGCATTTAATCCTAGGGATGACTTCGAAAGAAGAAATATTATACTCACTTACATTCTAAAGACTCTAGGAATACTTGTACGAAATATTTTATTTAAAGAAACCTCATCTGTAGGGGTAACTTATGCTTTAGATACTGATGATTATATACAAATGTATTGTTTTCACAGCACACAATAACTTAATTAACCGATAACTTGATCCTGCATATGTAGCTCCATTTATGACGCTTGAAACTTTAAATGAGAACTAAGCAATCGTCATATCAACAGAAGCCTCCAGTTCACGAGAGCCAAGAACCTGTATCCATCGGCATGCTCTTTTTGGTGTTACTCATTCGCACCCACCTGTACTCAGAACAAGTTATCGTTTAGGGAACAGGAACAACGTTTATTAAACATCTGATTTAACATCGTTTATTAAACATCTGATTCAAAGTTTTCCCAAACCTAGAAAATTATGCACTTATGCAAAAAGTCTTTCAATTTCACTGGTATCAGTTCAGCCGTTTCTAGAATAAAATTAGTATTCATAACTTTTCAAATTCAACCCTATAAATCTCCCAAACCAAGAAGTTTATTCACTTTAAAGCGGCAAAAATCAGTTATAACTTATATATAAATATAAATTATACATGTAAAATCTAGAAATTTATTCAGTTTCAAGCGGCCAAAAGTCCTATGATTTCCCGAGTATCAGTTCAGCCGTTTCTCAAATAGAATTAATATTCATAACTTTTTAAATTCAACTCGAGCGTTCTTCCATACCTACAAATTTATTTTTTAAAGCGGTAAAACGTCTTATAATTTCACGAGTATCTGTTCAGCGGTTCCTAAAGTAGAATTAGTATTTATAACTTTTTAATTTAAATTTAACTCGAGAACTCTCCCGAACCCAGAAATTCATCGACTTTAATGATTCAAAAGTCTCGTACATTTTCACCACAGTCAGTATAGCCCTTCAGCTTTTAATGAAATTGAATTATTATTTATAACTTTTCAAATTCAAATTTAAATTTATTCCTAACCTAGAAATTTATTGCTTTTAAAAAAGCAAAAAGTCAGGTATAATTTCATGAGCCTTTTCTGAATTTGAATTAGGATTGACATCTCTTAAGTTCAACTTGAAAATTCTTAATATCCTCAAAATTTTTTAACTTTAAAAAAAGCCTTTTATAATTTATTCACTTTATTTAAAAGTCTGTTATAATTTCGCAAGTATCAGTTTAGCCGTTTCTAAAATCGAATTGGTATATGTAAATTTTTGAGTTCTTTTTGAAAATTCTCCCAAACTTTGAAATTCGTTCACTTTTAAGAGGCAAAACGTTAATCTAGAACTGCAATTTATGCACAACAAAAACTTCATCATTTATTTGACATAGCCTTCTTTTCCTAGTGAAACTAACAGATATTAATATAAATAAACTCAAACTTAGTACATTTGAAAAGCATCAATAACGGTGTGAAAGGAAGTTAGTAACCCACCAACCAAGACTTGCACATACCACGAGACTTCCAAAATACTAATTGTGAGTTTCGTCGCTTTTTTGAGTTGCAAAAAGTTGAATAATATAGTCGAATAATGTTGATGAAAGCTAGTGAGAAATTAAACTTTACTTTGACAATTTTGCAGGAGAAGAAATTCATCTGAGCTTATAAGACATAACTTTTGAATGCTGAGCAAACTCATCCATGTAATAATGCTCATGTACACTAGCTGCGTGACCGCAAACTCTTACGACGCGTTTTAAAATGCAGATATATAGAACTTATTGATGATATGCCTTCTCCATTGAATGGTAAAAATGCTCATTCAAAAGAGGTCTCACGAAAATTTATTTCAATCAATAATCAAGAAGAAGTGCTCGGGTATAGAGGGTAGAGCTGGCAACGTGAACAAAGGTGGTCGATAAGAGTATCACTTAATCTAGGTAACTGTCAGTATTTTATCGCACTTTGCTTAATCTAAATTTTTATTGTAATATAATTTTAACATGAAAAAATCTATTGAAAAGTTCTTGAATTAAGTGAAAATTGAAACCAAAAATGGAAAAGTCCATGAACTGAAAACGGAAAAGTCCCAACTAAAGTCCATTAACGCAAATAATGCAGGGCGTCAAACCAACACGACACAATTTTCACACGCCGCAAAGAAACCAGACTAATCGCTGGGCTAACGAACCCAAAATTAACTAACTGTAATTCTTCATTCTTTTTTCTTTGTAGTTTACCGAATTAAGATCATACGTGTTAGAAGAGAAAGAACGATGATTTTTACCAAGTATTGCCTCACACTCTACCTATAACCAACTACAAAGGAATATCTCACTAACTTAACAGCAGCAACACAGAGTGAAGAAGAAAAAGAACCGGCCATTCAAGAGAACAGAATTTCCATTCCGTTACCACATCAACGATCAATTTAGCGCCAATAATTACTCTGTGATCTTTTGATTAATAACTGCCAATTAATTCCAGCAAAAATTATTATTCTAATAATTACCACCTTACAATGTTCCTATATCCTAATACCGATGAATAACACATACTCAACACTATAGCAACACGCGGTGAATACACACACAAAGTATTACCTTACTTGCATTCTAAAACGGAGGAATATTGCACAAAATCAAGAGTGTCAACACACGGTGAATGCGTTAAGTGAGTACATCCTTGCTGTGTACCTAGATTTTACAGCAGCAGTTCGCCCTGGCCCCAGAAGCCGCCTAACCCACCAGCTTCTGCGCCCTCCCAAATTAAAATTAAGGGTGGAGCACCGATGATTATAGGTGGCGATAGTAGATTATAGGTGGCGTAACGGTGGGTGGCCCGATCTGCCGAAAATCGACAATAAAACACCAATAAATCGAAAGAGTGGCGAGTATAGGTGGGAGCCATCGATAAATCATCGATGATTTATAGGGCCTGAAACATCTATGGCTCATTGCAGACAAATCTCTTGTGAGCCACCGATAACCGTTTGCCCAAACTGCACAGTGCACGAAGGTATTTGCCACTGTAATTTATCCAACGTAGAGAGGTGTTTTTGGGTTGCAGGTCATTCGAGATAAAGACGAAACCATGACTTGTGCTTGGCGATCTGACGTTCGTTCGGCGTTCTGAGACGTAACGTTCTGTGTGCTTAGCATTTAAGATTAAGTTCTGTTAAGAAAATTTAGCGCAAATTTAGCGTGAATTCAGTAGGTACGAGTAAAACTGACAGATAGAAGCAAGGTGTTCACAAATTTTCCAAACCAAAGTGAAGCCACTGGGCATGTATCACACTGCTTCTGATATAAATTGTCCGCAGAACAATGGAAAATTTTTGTCGCAAAAAATTTTTTCTCAAAAGTAGACAGCGAATCCAATTTTTTATGTTCACATGAGATATTGAGTAAATTTATTACGAATTATGCTTATACGCCAACTGGCTGTGTTGGAAATATTGCGATCAATTCAGACTAATTATTGTATCATTAAATATAAATTGTATGGATCGATTGTGTTATATAATATTGACAATATTCTCAAATCGCCCCATTTATCTAAACTCTAAAGCCACGTCGACGTAGTCTGTAGAGGTTAGGCATCTCTAAAGCTCAGCGGCTCGGCGGCTCCCAAGCACAGCGGCTCGGCGGCTCCCAAGCACAGCGGCTAGGCGGCTCCCAAGCACAGCGAGCAGTCGAGGAAGCACACGTTCACAGTTCACACGAGTTGGGTTTACGGGAGTCGGCGTTGAGCTTCCTACTGATCTTACTAATCTTTACCATGTCCTGCTTGAAATACGTGCTTTCCGGGTTATTTACGAATAAACACGAATTTATTTACTTTCCGGAATACGAATAAAAATTCGTCTTTCTATCGCTTACTTCGATAGTGGAATTTAATTATTTAGGGAAATTTGCTTATACAGTCCGATAATTATTTCGATTTTAAGTCTAAATTTATACTAGAGTGGTCCTGGTATCTTTTGGACGCAAAAGATTGAAGATTTTAGGGGGGCCATAGGCAGGTTATAGGTGTGGTAAAGGTGGTGCACGCCACCCTTAATTCACTGTATAAATCATAGCTGCTCCACCTGTGGCGTCCGCCTATAGTCATCTTAAAAACATAGGTGCTCCACTCTTAATTTTTATTTGGGCTGTAGCCAGAGTTCACCTTTACTGGGATTCAAAATGCCTGCAAACTGCAGATATTAAATGCTCTTAGAAAAATAATAAATGGTTATTTGTAATCTTTATATCATATATAACGATTATATTATATAACGGTTATATTTGTTTAACAAATCTGAATGCTTCATGCGACAATATCTATTTCCACAGCTCTGAAATATTTGTTTATTGTAGCCCAGGATTCTTTCCACACGTTTCGGGAAAGAATTGATGAGCTTTTATACTCCGCGGCGTTATTAATTAACACGGCAGGAAAAGCAAAGATGCATGCAAGGCCAATACCTGCCGATTCTGCAGTATTGTGTCTGGTTTTCACACTTCTCGCTGATAATTAAAACAAGTATCAGCCATCATTGAAATATCAATACTTTTCTAACTGCATCATTGTACTTGATTTTACGCTAAGTCATTGCTCAAATGTGTGTGACGTGGAGATGCCGTTGCGTCGTGGTGGCCGTAATTACTGCACATCGCATTTATCATTGCTGTTGCATCACTTCATTTCCAGCCCCTGATGCATAACAGTCTCTTATCATTTCCCCTGATACGGCAACTACAAAAGCATAAGACCAGAAAATGCATCAACATAATAACTGTGCCAATAAATTTAGTTTCAATTATTATGATATATCAACTGTTCGCAAATTATACTGCTTCATTACACGTAGTATCACTGCATCTTTATGCTATAATGTATATACTGAATATACTACTATAATACTATAATACTGAATCTGTTATTACGGACTAACTTCATCATGAATATAGGTTAAAAATGATCAAACGAATTTGTTAGTACTGCAACATTAAACAGGCTTTTAAAGCACTCCCGCACAAGTGATCTCTATTCTATCGACCGGCTATTACATCGCTGTTATGATGGTTATTTTTTAAATTATATCTATCATAGGTTTCCTCTACCTGTTAATACTGTACTTCATTATATTACTGACCATCGCACCAGTACTTCATCACTGTGGTGCGCAGACATAGAAATACTCATTGGTACATGGTATGTCAATCATGGCGGTAGGTGAGTACGCGATGGTCGCACAGCCCGTGTTATCATTGGGGTCTAAAGGCCCCTAAGGTCTCGTTCCCGGCACGCCGGACATGACTTGGCCGGTGCGCCAAGTCCACACGAGGTTGTAGCGGTGAACCCCCACGTAATCGTTTTAAAATTACAGCGGCGCACTTTTAACTTCAAACAGTGCCTTTATTAATTTTACTAATCATTATTAGCGCAAAAAATAAGATGTAAAAGAACTGATTTTACTTGACTACTTCAAACGGCCAATTAATTCTAATTTACTGATTTGCGGTAGGATACCTGGTTGTACTCGGTGACTGCAAATTCACGGAGCCTTCAAGTTGTATTTTCTCACGAAATTGTATTTTCTAACAAGATTACTGCAACAACCATCTTTGTAGCGTTGATCCTGTAATTACTGCACTGTTGGTCATACTGTCACTGCACTGCTATTTCTTCAGTGGATCATTATTGCGTCTATCGTTGTGCGTTGGTGTGCAAGTCAGTATTGTTCGTTGTGTCGGCCATGGCTTTTTCTTTTGTTCTGTTAATTGCCAAATAATCGTATCGGTCATTCCCTGCCTACTGCAGTGCACACACAATCCATGCAGTAGTCGAGCACGGCAGGTCCAACAGTGCGGGAGGCGAAGATGAAGTGAAGACGAGAAACGCACAGTCCGTGTTATCATTGGGGTTGTTAGCTCCCCAGACTCCCGTGCCAGGTACGCCGGACATGACTTGGTCGGTGAGCCAAGTCCACACGAGGTTGTAGCGGTGTAGCCCCACTTGGTAGTAGCCAACCCTACTGCCAGCTGCAAAAAAATCGGAATGTTATAGCATATAAAATGAAAGTCCGTTTCAATTTGAATGAGGAAGCAATTTATGCAATCCTATCCAAGTGAAAATAATAATCATAGAATACAAGTGAGAGATGAATTATTACAAAAATATATTAGGCACGGGGTATTTTTACGCATTATAATAGCTATTACAAAATTTAATGAGTATATGATCCCATACAAGGATGGTGGGACGTTTGATAGACGTAGTCAGCGAGCTTCTGGAAGTTGTCAACGTAGAGAGAGACGAGCTGGGAGCCTCCAGGGCACGAGGCCTGGGCGACGTCGTACGTCACTGCGGTCTCAACCACAACCACACAACCGACGTCCGCAACCCAGTCGAAGGTGGCCGGGCAGGGTGGGGCTTAGGGTTTTAATTTTCATTCGTTATCCATCGATTTATGGGTACATTGTCCACATATGAAGATTAGATGCTCAAATATGAAGATGAGATGCCACATTTCACACGAAAATAGTAAATTCGGCCGAGCAGGAGAATGTTACCTTATGCGCTTCTAATAACACAATTAATTATCATATTCATTTCATAAAATACATCCACTTTTTGGGCTCTCAATACAGTTGAATCGTCCTGGTGAATAGGCAACGTTTCTTCAATTTATTTCGTAATATTTATTACAATCTCACGGGATTGGTTCACTATTTTTAACTTGCATTTACAGATGTCTGTTCCTTCATTAAGCTTCAAATTCGAAATATATTTCGTACTATCGAAAAATTATTTCATTTAATCTAATACGTTTAAAAAAAATTGCATCCAAAATCAAATCTCTGGACCGGCCGAAATTGAACGTAATTGAAATTGAAAGTAATTTATTGTATATGAAAGTAAAAGTAATTTATGAGTAGTAGTGAGGAAAAAGTTTTTGTGTCTCTTTTTCACCCCGCAAATGTTAGCATCATGGCTCTCGCACCAGAATACAGTTTACTCAATTTATTTTTGTCTTTAGGACTGCTTTTTAGAATCTGCTATGAATAAACTCCGATTGGTAAGAATTGGTTGGATAAGACCCGTAAAATGCAGCATGGTAAATTATATATTGGTAAATTCAACAGATGTAATTTTTGGAGAAAAATGAAGCAGCGCATTTTATTTCACTTACCTGCAACTTCTGAACGTTTATACTCTTGACCAATGTAGCAGTTGTAGTTCATGGATCTTGAAGTTCGGTTGAACAAGGCCGGGTACGTGGAGTTCAGCAGCAGGCACTGCCCGCTGGTGCTGTGCACGCACAGAGTTGGGTAGGGGATGCCGTCCAGAGCAGCCAGTTGTGAGCAGAGGATGGCGTTCACGTCAGAGTAGTTCTTCGTTGCCACGCCAATTGCGAGGAGTTGTTCCACCGCTACAGGTATGTTAGCGTAAGAAAAAGAAGTTTGTTGAATAGCTTCAACCACTGTAAGTGTGGCGAACGCCAGCCATTGTACAATCTCCATGCCTTATTTTCCCTCGCTCACCGAAGCAATTTTATCGTTGGACTACTTGATGATAGGTTAGATAGTTCCTGAAATTTAAACATGAAATGTCAGAATTTAAAATATAATGGAAATGTTTTCAAATTTCGAATTTTTGTAGCTAGTCTAAGAAAAATAAATCCAGGTTTTTAAGGACGTTGTAGTTAAAATTAGGGTTACGTTCCGTAAAGGAATTTGAGTACATTTTTGTGTCAAAGCTAAAGAAAGCCAAAGTGAACTTACGAAAAGCGTGCGTTTTCAAAATATTTTGCATATTTTTACCAAAAATTTGGGCATTTTCTATCGTTATGCTTAACAGTCATTAAGTGTTCGGGCACAGAAAACCCTTTGCTTCAGCCTCAACTTAGTGAACAAATTAAGTGTTCGGGTTACTTCAACACTGAAAATTTTTGAACAGAAAGGTGAGTCTCGGTAAATGCTTCAGATTCTCTCCAAAAAAGAAACACTGCAGCCTGGTAAGAAACAATTAGGATTTTTGACTGATTTGCGGTAATTAATTAACGTACATTAGAACCCTGCCATACGAACGTGCTCCCCTACGACCAAGCCGACGTACGAATCGTTAAATCAAAAAAAAAAAATGTTTTCTAACGTATAACCGTGGTCCGCTGTACGACCCAAGGCACCGTAAGAAAGCGTATCGGCAAAACTCGTGTCGGTATCTATCGATGATAAATTAAACATCACCAAATTGCTTGCGCCGGCATCCGATTGTTGATTTGCCCAAAGAGTACGACCTTAAAGAAAGTTCCACTATCATGAGTCAGAAAAATGCCTTATTTAGCAACTCACAATAAAAATAATTATTTTTTAGCCTATTAGAATTTCAATATTTGCATAAAATGTGTAACTTTTGTAGAGGTCCGGCACCGATCGCGGGAGTCCTTTCCATTAATTTTAAAGGGAAACTAATCTCCGCTTTACGAACGAACTGATGTACGAACCAAGTTCCAGCACGAATAAAGTTCTCGAGGCCAGGTTTCGCTGTAACCAGTTATAGATTGCTCCGCGACAATAATATAATTTGCCTGTTAACTTAGGGAAACTACTTTTTTTCAATTACAACGTTCAGAACTCCCAATATAGTTTGTCTCTGCTACGTCGTGGAAATTTTTTGTAAGAATTCGTGATTTATTGTACATTTTGATGACTTGAACTTTTTTTCAGATTAATTTGACTTTGCAGTTAAGGACCAGGACTACGCACTGTGATGCTTAGTAGAAACAAACGCCCAGAGAGGAGCACTTCACCTCAAGGAAAGCTGGCATAAGACTAAGTATAAACCCAACGTGGCACTCGAAATGAAGAAGAGACAAAATTTCCTAAAATAAAGTGTGTATTAAAGGATTAAATATCGAAATGCAATCAAAACTCAGGTGGCACTTCATGTGCAGCCCAGTGCGCATTGTTGAAAATCATGGCGTAACAAAGTCGGCCGCTGGAAAGCCGCCCTAGCGCCGCTCTTAAGTCTCCCAAAAGTTTACGAGGTGCGCCGTGAGCTCGGGAATGAACTGATTTTAATCTCAAACTTGAGCTTTAGCCTAAAATTATTCCCTGTAAAGTTTGATTAAAATAGTCCACGAGGACGAAGTTGACACGACACAAACTCATACGTACCAGATTTGTCTGGCTACATGACACGTAGATATGTTTTGGAAATATTATACATGTAAATTTATTGGAGCTAATTGCTCCAAAGAAAATTGGTTTTTGGTTTAAATAACGGTCACATTTATATTAGCATGTAAAATATTAAAGAATGAATTTTTCGTAATCAATTGAATAAATTTCACCTTGCTTTTGTATTGTAGTTCGTAAAGTGACACCGTTAGGTGTACCACTGTCCAGCACGCTTTTAACAGCTCTTCGATATACCCCGCATTCGGTGCTTTGAACACAGCTTTCAAAACATTTGAACCTTTGTCTCTAACGCAGAAACCAATACAGAAATTCGTCTGTGAACAGATATTTCAAATTCGATTTATTAAAATAAATATTGCCACATTTAGAAGATACAGACAAATAATTTCACTACAATGTAACGCATATAATGTTTAGCGCCTCTAGTCATGTGCAAGCTTACTTTAAAAGCTGGCATCTTAGTTAGATCCCAAACTGCAATATTTTTTCAGCACCAGCGATGAAATATTAACTTTATATTTATATATTTAAATTACACTCAGACTTGAACTGCAATATTTGCCCAGCCAGGCCACGCGTCGCCGTCCAATTGACGCGCCCCTGACGACGGGCAACTCCACACTCTGGTATCATGGATACGAGTGGCCTTCAGTTCGCAGGTCACAGTCAGAGAAATGTGAGAAATTCGTTCAAATAAAGAAGCACTTTTTGACTCACGACAAAACTTATTTCGAAACTGCTTTTGACAAAACTTATGTATACAAATTTATTTATATCATGCATAATTTTACATTAGAAGTAAGAAAATCCCCTCACAGAAAATTAGAGCTCAGTCTTTGGTTTACAACCGTGGATTAGAATGTTTTGTAATACAAACATACAAAAAGTATGTCAGCGTAAGATGGGCAAACTTGAGCTTTGTTACCGTTTCTGTACATCGCAAATTTTTTTACAGCTTTCTGCTACTTTGTACCTCCATCTCACTTCTCCAATTTTGCTGTTCTCAACCATTCATCCCCGTCACCGATTTCGATCAGCATTTCAACAGTTTTATAATTTTTATCAATCTTGGTGCTCTTAACTTTAACCATTTAATTGCCCCGTCACGTTCATTCATGCCTTTCACAATCGGGCGAAAATATCTTGAGAGTAGAAGCAATTGGCTCGTAGTTCTCCAGCTCTTTCTTGCTCAAACGAATTCCCTTTTATATCAAGGTTACCCGGCTTACATTCCACGCATCAAGTAACATACTCACTCGTCCAAGCTACACCGAATATTTCAGCCAGTCTGTCAAATGCACTAATATATCATATACGGTATCTCATCATTTCCAGCTTGTGAGGGACGATGGATTGGAGTATAAAGGTACTCGCGTTCACAATATGGATCATATACACCTAGTAATGACAAGCTATTTAACCATGCAGCAGTCACGAGCAGAGCCGCGCGGTGTTGTCAGAGCAGCAGTCAAGAACAGTGAATGTCTAGGTGGGTAGCTTCAATCTATGTAAATTATGCGTGCCCAACAACGTCTCGAAGAGAGCGCTGCCGTAGCCCAAAAATTTGACTCTTAAATCAGCCCAAGACCCAATGCCAACCCTCTACATGCAATAGAAATAGTCAGCATAACACCTATGCAGCTGTTCTTACATGCCTCATCTCGCCACACCAGCTTGAAACAAGCAATGCCTCAGCCCACAAGCTGATACTCCAAACGGATTACGCCCAATAGCTCCTACACCAATGATTTAAGCCCATACCATCACTTCTTACAAATGCCGTAAGCCACAGGGTCCGCAGACCGCACCAGACTGCGGTAAATGGGAACGGCCCCGCACCTGACTGTCGCATCACCTTACCCACTTCGCAGGCGTAAGCCCAGCCCTGACGCTCACCAGCATCTTCTTCCTCCACACTTACCCCCTTCTCTCCACCTTTCCGCGAAAGGGTTAGGTTAGGTTTGGTTAGAATTCTTCCGCAAGCTGGTACCGAAAGGAGGGGGAGCAGGGGGTAAGCGTGGATGTTTAGCCTCCAGAAGAACGGACAGGCAGGGGAATAGCCTCCAGAAGAACGGACAGGCAGGGGAATTGCCTCCAGAAGAACGGACAGGCTGGAGAGGTAGCAGTGTACTGATAGCACTGTGGCGCAGAGCGTTCTTTATCGAAAGTGGGGAAGAGGCTAGGCTGCATAGAATAGAATATTTTGGGGTTTAGCGTGTGGGTTACGACCATTGTTTTGGCGGCCTGCAGCTCATTGGCTCGCTGGTTTATCTCTATGAAGGGATTTAGTCCCTGTGCCTTTCAGTAAGTAATCATGTTGGCTAATTTGCTCTGCAGCATGCATGCGCACGGGGAGAAGTATGAAAATTATGCTGGTATTGGGCAATGCTGGGCTATTTCAGTCGTCCCGTCTCGAAAGAGGTAATAGTTATTTTACATTCACGTGCCGCTAACTAAAATGACGTATCATTTTTATAGCGAGATCCAAGAAATTTACTTTAAAGCCACATAATCATGATAGTCAACTTTATGTAAAAGCCATTTTGAACGTTTTCTTGTGCTCGGGTGCACTCGATCTGATTATGTTAGAGCGAATAAAAACTTTTTACAAGGTCGTTAACGCCGCATCTTCATAAAACAACTGCGCAAGTTTTTTCATCTTTCTTCGCCAATGATGTCATAGAATAGAATAAAAGGGTCGGCACTCAAAAAATAGGCCCATGGCCTATTGCCGATTCTTGTAATTTTCGTGACTTGATTCCACAACTGACGATTGATTGAGATAGCTGCTGGACTTATTGCCTGGCTCGTAATTTCCTAGGCATTTTAAGACTGAACATATGCTCCTGCATAGCTTCGTCTAGTCTGTTCTTGAAGACATACTGGACATTTTCCCAAAATTATCGTGAAAGTGTTTGAGTTTGTTTTCAGCGTCTGACTTCTCTCTAAACTCCTGCGTTTAATCGTAATTTTTTTCTTCTTTTTATTCGAGAGTTACGCTTTGCCGCAATAAGTGAAAAACAAATCGAGATATCGAGTCGAGCGACTTTGTATCCTTTATTATATATTTAAATATAATATATCTAGATATCGAGTTGAGGGACCTCATACTTTACCAAATAAATGCATTTCTGACATTTTCAAAATTTCAAGTACTGCAATTCTATCGCTTATGTCTATCTCTTAAATGAGAGTACATTTGAAAGGGCTGAGAAAGCTTGTCCACACTCTCCGAAGCTGCCGACTGTAATTGTGATGTGTTTGCAAGAGGCTAATAACGAGTGACGGCCAGTATATATAGCTGGGCAAACTAACAATTATTGTTCGATATGCTGAGTATGAAGACAACTAAGATTCATGCAGAGTATTGGTTCGCTCGTACTCAACTTGTGTATAGTTCAATGCATGACAAAATCTCATTAACCTTTTTTCTTCTATTCCTTCATTAACATCACATTACACAATAACTTTCTTGATAACGGCAACACTTCACGCCTGTAGGGTGCAAAGATACAGATTCTAACGCAAGATTATAATATATTATGAAGAGAAATACAGAATGATTGCAGGTTAACAAGGTAAAATTATATTAGATTTATAAATATGGTGCTGAAAATCTTCTGAAGATGATGAAATATTTATCTTGCAAAACGTGCTCAAACTATCGAAACTTTGTTGAAACTTGAATTAAGAAAACAGCTCCTGCTCTCTGAGATTTCATCTTATGAGGCAATCAGCGCAGAGATCAATGGTCTTTTTATAGACCTCCGAAATGCGCACCAATTATTAAATCAAACTGATTTACTCTCAAAATACATTATGGAATGAGAAATTTGGATACATTACGAATAAAATCAACGATATTAAAATAAAACTTTTTAGACGTTTATTCATATACCGTCAACTTCCGTCCCATTTACGGCAAAAAACTGGAATTGGAATTGATGTAAACGGTAATTCACGACAAACTATTAATTTTTCTTATTTATTATTCCTGTCAAACTTCTGTGCTGTTGGCTCATATAGAAATCGTCACTGTCGGCGGTGATTGAAATTTTCTCGGCCGGATTTGTGCCGTTCGCTACCGTCATCGTCCGGGATACAGATATTCACTCGAATGCCTCGTTCTCACACTGCCTGTTAAAGGGCCGGAAGTCCCGGAAACGCCAAGCCGGTTGAAATGCCGGATTAAATAGCCGGTATATGGGGCAGGGCGTAATATGCAAGGGACAGGGCTTAATATGTAATGCCCTCCAGGTAGCTGTCCCGTAAGAGCCGGAAGGTTTCCCGGAAGAGCCGGATATCTGGGAGATCCGGCTTCAGCAGCCGGGAGATCCTGCAATACCGGCTATCAACGTATTCTCGGTACTCCCGGGAGCCTGCCGGAAGTCTCGTATGCATCCCGGATTTCCAGGTAGATCGCCGGAATTCCCGAAAAAAAAGCCGGTAAAACAGCAGGTAGAGCCGTTTGAGCAGTAAGAACTGCCGTAAAACCAGGGTAGGCCCGGCTTTTTTCCCGGTATTCCAGGGAAGTTATGCAAATTTAGGCCCGCCCCTTCTCCTGTCTCATATAAAAAGTCCAGGTGTGTGGATGGTTTCATCATTTCAAGCAGCACAACAGATCGGGCAACATCATGGCAAGCCAGAGACAGAGGATAGCCATATTGACAGAGGCTGTCAACATAATGGGAGAGTATGTACCACATGGCCAAGGCTTTACAAGGCAACAGAATTGCTATAGAATTGGTAAGTTAATTTTGATAATATTGTGGATTTCTAGCCACTGAAACCCATATAACCAGAATTTCCGGCTTTTTTGGGTCGATTTCACCCCTCCCGGTACCCCAGGCTGGTCCCCCGGCCGTGCCGGTTGAGTTCTCACATAGCATCGGAAGAGCAGATTGGGTCCCGAATTTTTATGGTTCCTGGCGTACCGGCAAAATTATTCAACATGTTGAATAATTTTTTCGACCAAGCTGGATTATGGCCACACCCTCCAGGAACTCTAGGAACTCCCGGATCTCATTTCCCGGATCTCCAGTTTGATAACCGGTACCCCCGGAATCGATTCCGGGTGTCTTCCGGCCCTTCAACCGGCAGTGTGAGAACGAGGCATAACTAACAAGCTGAAACACGCTATAAAGAAAGCATCACTCTCCCACAACTTCTGGACGCAGCTATCCGAGCCTGCGTGACTGGGACCTGCCGGTAGGTCCCTTGCTCCTATTCTGCCTACAGCACCTGAATAAGAGCGCGTTTGGGATACGGACTGCTCAAGGCATCAGTGAGCAAATCCAAGAGATTACAGAGAACACACGCGTGCAAGAAATTGATTACTGCGAACATTCCGTGCAAACAAGCCCTGTTTCCGTGGGTTCAAGTGTTGGTGGGTTCATGTATTAGCCTCACCTATAGTCAGACCTAACCTCGTCTGATCTAACCCATTCAAGCTTACCCGACCACAACTTTATTCCAGCCAATGACTGGTTTACTTGCTCCTCCTCTGAACTTCCTACAGTCAATAATATTAGTTTAGGTACGCTTACATTTTTTTGTATGGATAGATATTGCAACCTGCGTAGGTAAGACTATATAAATGGTTAGGCCGGAGTTGGTTTGGTCAGATACAGTGAGCCATGCTAAACTTAATCATGTTGAAGCAGTGGCTGTTGATATACGGCACAACGGCATTGAGCAATAGACTTCATATGCTGCTATGCTCTCTAGTGTGCTTACCCATGGAAAGGAGTATAAACCTAGTGTGAAGTTGGGCCAAGCTGGCCCCCGGCATACGCCCCAAAGAAAGAAAAGTTACGTATCTGGTGATTAACTGGGCTGCGCAGCGGTTGGTCGCAAATTTATCTCTTAGCATAAACCTGCACAGCTACACTTAGCTTCAGAACTATTATACCGCAGACCACGGTATAAACACCGCAAGCCTTACCAGTTCCAGGCCGGATTTGCAAGAGGCTGGTCAAAGCGCCGTATGTTCGCAGCCGCCGTCCCTGTCAGTATAGCATTCACGGAAATTATACCCCAGCGTGCGTCTACCTTAACACCTACACCTCCTCCCCACCTTGCTGTAGCCAATAACCAGCTCCAGTCCCTCACTTGCCCCGGTTCTCCACCATGCAACAGCCAATGAGGTTATGTTTGGTCCGAAAACACAGGCTGCTCTACTCAGTAGCATGCTTGTGATCGGGAACGATTATGAAAGTAATGATGTTATTGAGCAATGCTGGACTCTAACATGAATCCCATAAACTGGCAATGAATTGTTAAAGTTGCTAAACGCCAACTGCTGCTCCTGGCGGCGCACTTTTATATTCAAACAGTACCTATAATAACTTATTAATTATTATTAGCGCTAAAAGTAAGATGTGAAACAATTGATTCTACTTGAAACTGCCAATTACTTCTAATTTACTAATTTGCTGTGCGTGGTAGGTACCTCCCTAACAAAATTTAGAGCCGAGGGCGGCTCTCGATTAAGGAACGCCTAGGACTCGGGGAGCATAGTCCATCAGTTGCCCGGCCTATGTCCGCTTTTCGGTCTACATTCCGGTTCCCGAATCAGACAGCTACAAGCGCCTTGTACATATTCTGCCAGAATTGGCAAGAATTTGCCCTACTCTCAGGAGACTATAAAGTCGGCCAGGAGGTTCTGACTAGTCGCTGATTGCGATCAGGGTGGCCAACTGACCCAGAATAACTCTTACGCGAACATAGCAACTCTGTGGCGGAGGCTTTTGTTAGGGCTGGTTGTCCTCGGAGACTGCACAGGTGCATGGACCCTTCAAGTTGTATTTTCTCGTATTTTTCGTGTATTATTTCAAAAGTATTTTACGCACGGGGCCATACGTTCGTTCGATTTTACCTACTGGGTTTTAAAAATTGTAAAGAGTATTTGATCCCATACTAGGGTGGTCATTGACGTAGTCAGTAAGTTTGAAGAAGTTGTCGGCGTAGAGAGAGACGAGCTTGGAGCCTCCGGGGCACAAAGCATGGGCGGCGTCGTACGTCATGCCGGAATACACCACAACCACGCAACCGACGTCCGCAACCCAGTGGAAGGTGTCGGGGCAGGATTGGTTTGTGTGTTCTGACGACGTTCAGATCAGCAATTTATGGGATTAATTTTTTTGTTTATTTGTGTTGAACGGTGACTCGTTCAGTAAAATTACTCAGCGCCGCGTTTCATACGATACTTTTACATATGGACTAGCGATACAAACATTGCACCTCTTCGTGCAACTATTGCATTTACAACCACAGAATAGAAGTTTTGTTCTAAAATTTCGCCTAAATGCTAATGACTGGTGAAAAAAATGAAGCTGGTAACTATTTTCACGCTATTTAACAACGAAATTAACATATATATTAATATAAGCGTTTATTTTTCCGTACCCTACATTACTTTGCATTAAATTTATTTGCTTAAACATTAGAATTTTTCACATCGCTACAAATAGCTTGACATTTAGCAACAGTTAATTTCTCGCTGATTTAATAATATATATTGAAATCCAAATAATCGGGAATCGTGGGCCTCGTGGTATATTGCCTCGCCATCGTTATGAAAAATCCTTTCTATCCTATTTTGTTTGGCACAATAAACGAGTTGGAGACAGGAAAGTAGACTACGCAGAAACTCCCTCCAACTAGCACGGGATGAATTGTAACAAAACTTACGTGATTTTGTATCCTCGATTTTAATCCTATTAAAGTACGGCTATTGAACGGTCGCAGGTTTGTTACAGTTTTCTATATATTTACATGGCATAAAATACTTGCGTCAAAATGACCGCTTACTGCGCTGTTGAGCTCAATCGTGCCCTCTGGGTGTAGACGACGCAGGCTGCATCTCCTCGACCCCGGACGAATATCGATCAGAAATTATTGCGGCCCTATTAAATTCCGACTAAACATTGTCCGTCAGAAAAAATAAAAATGCATCGCCTGGTTCGTGTTTCCTGAAGGGGCTCGTCATCGCTCAGCATTGTATATGTGAGCAATCATGATTACATTCTTTGCCAGATGGCTTTGTCTGGCGTAACTCGCCTAGTACGCGAGCTAGAGTCAACTTGGATACGCCGTTGCGTAGGTGACGCTTCCGAGCACCAACAGCAGGAGGCGCGCAGCATGGTTACTAACTGCGCAGGGGGAGGCGCGCTGCTTGGTTACTAACAGCGCAGGGGAGGCGCGTTGCTTGGTTACTAACTGCGCAGGGGGAGGCGCGTTGCTTGGTTACTAACTGCGCAGGGGGAGGCGCGTTGCTTGGTTACTAACTGCGCAGGGGGAGGCGCGCTGCACCTGCTACTAGATGCTCTACATGAAGTGACAAATATATTAAACATTTAACTTAATTGGACAGGCACCAGGTGTTTTTTCTTGCATAAAGAGATCTTTATTCTATTAGCTCATGATTGAGCGCCGACAGTTGTCTCCTGTGTCAAATAGACAAGAGAGCAAGCAGCAAAATATATTACAGATAAAATTGATGAATATTGATAGTTACATTCAGAAAATAACACGAAAATAAGAATCCAATATAAGTGACTAAAAAAGTATGCTAACGTTTGAATACCGATAAAATTTCATTGTAAAAAGACTTAGTTAATTCGTGTTACTTTCACCTTCAAACACAGGACTAGTTTCCGGAACGTAGCAGTTGTAGTCAGTGGAAGCGGAATAAATTCGGTTGAACAAAGTCGCCGAGCCCAGCAGCAGACAGTGCCCGCCGCTGCTGTGCATGCACATGGCTGGGTAAGGAATGTTACCCTGTACAGCTCGGCACGCACAGCGGATGCTGTGCGTGTTCTTCATCGAAGAACGCCAGAGTAGTTCTTCGATGCCACGCCAATTTCGAGAAGTTCTTCCACCGGTACAGGGGCTGGGGTGTACTTAGTAGAACTGCCCTGAGTTTCCTTCACTACTACCATCATAGCGACTTCTAGCAGAGTAATCATAATGTTTCTATTTCCCATTTTCGCAATATCTCTTCCTTTATAGTGGGAATATCTGAACGGTGCTTAAAAATTTCTGAAATTCAAACGAAGATTATAATTCTATTTGAATTCCCAATTTGGAATTCATTTTTGTTGGTGAGGCTTATTTATCCCTAATATTGAATCAACACGTCTTCAGCCCATCACCTCTTCAATAATTAAATTTTTATTATCGTTGTTGTCGTTGAAATCTATGTTAGAGGCCATAAATGTGAACGATAAACAATTTTTCAACTTCATCTCATTCCTCATAGGTCTTTTATTACCACGTTTTTCTTAGTTTCATTTCGTCTCTGTCTGTCATCAAAAATTCAAACCTTAATTTAGAGTACTTCTGAAGATCCTATTTGGATCTTCTGAAATTTGGCTGCGTGCTTATGCTGCCTAACAATTCAAGATTTAATCATCAGACGTAATAATTTAAATTTTTTTTAATTAAAAAATTATTTTAATTAAAAAAACTTGAAAATTCACGGTTGGGAATCGAGTTTTTTTCAAACATCCAGAGTTGCCAACCCTGGAAAATGATGTGAATTGCTAAAATTGCTAAACTAAAAAGTAGAAAATAAATAAATATAAAAAACATTTGTAAAAACCACGTTTTCTTAACGGACAAAAAAGAAAAACGTTTACTCTTACACAACATTACATAACATGTTACATAACTTTAATGTTATGTAAGAGTTAATGTTTTTCTTTTTTGACTGTTAAGAAAACGTGGTTTTTAAAAGTTTTTTATTTGTTTTATTTTATTGTTTTTAGTTTTGTAACCACCAGAAAATGTGGTTTCTAAAAATTTTTTTAAATATATTTATTGTCTACTTTTTAGTTTAGCAATTTTAGCAATTCAAGTCATTTTCCAGGGCTGGCAAGTCTGGATGCTCGCCAAAAAAACTCGATTCCCAACAGTGAATTTTTAGGTTTTTTAAAAATTTTTTAGTAAAAAAATTTACTTTTTCTTAATTATAACTTCTGATGATGAAATCTTGAATTGTTAGGCTACATAAGCATGCATGCCAAATTTCAAGTTTCTACCCAGTTAAAATTTAGGGCAGGGAATAGAGCAGGCCGTCGCCGGCTGCAGAGCCGGCGTAGAGACGCGACAGAGCAGCGATAGAGCAGAAATGTCCGCTTTAGAGACGATATCGCCAGCCGCGTATCAGCGCTAATTAGCTTCTGAGTACCTGCCCAGGTGTGCTCTGTCCTGTAGAGTTCCGGCCTTGCCGAGCTGCTAGAATTTTGTCTCTATATCAGCCATGGCGCAGCGCAGTTTTAGGGATAGATGGCCGGTTATTGTTTCACGGCTCCATCCTGCTAAAGCGCGACCAGCCCGGCTAAACCCGGCGCCGGTCTCGGCTCAAAATTTTAACTGGGTAGGATCTTTAGAAGTGCTATAAATTGAGGTTTGAATTTTTGATGTCAGACAGAGACGAAGCGAAACTAAGAAAAACGTGGTAAAATAGCTGAAGTTTCAAACAATTTTATTTTTTCCAATGCATTAGACTTTTCTAAGACTTGATGCTAATTTCGACCGATTTAACAGTGAAAAACATCATTAGCGATACGATCACAAACGGGTTCCATAGATGAACAACAGTGACGAGAAAACCGACTCCGCTTATTTAATTGAGAATTTAAATTCACTCCAATTCGAAAATGATATAAATATATCGAAAGCAGGTGGGCATCCTCACGACGTGAGATAACTTGATGAACTGGCTTAATACTTCATAAAAACTTTAGAAGGATGCTTGTAACATCAATGAACTTAATGAATGAACATTTCAATAATAATCTTGTGAACGAAATAAGAACTTCGGCGGTGTATATGTAAACTTACTAAGAAACTCCTCACAGAAACGCAGTAAAATCAAGTGCCAAGCAGCGTAAGCGACATGTGAAAGAAAATGCACTGTAGCACGGCTTCCTTTTTCCTTCGTGATCTCCAAAATAATTATTATGACATCGTCTACTTGTCAAAAGTAATGAGACATGATGGACCAGTGACATCCGCACACATACACGCATTTCCTGCAAGTTGCCTAACAACAACATAGCTTTCTTATGTTCAATGCCCAAAACTCCAACGCAACTTACGGTATATAAGCGCAACTTACATGTCTGAAGTATACCAATAATATGTGTTTGTGTTAGCTCAACCGAGAAAATCTTTACATTTCAACCCCATTGCAATGTACCTTTCCCCAAAAATGAACACTAGAGTTGCAAATAGACGTAGTCTGAACAAATGAAATGCATCAACGGTATCCACGCTACCAGGCTTCGTACACCAAAATTACCTAACACGACCGCATTCGTAATTGATTTCTTCAAACCCTGGATACACAAGCACCGTACGTGAGGCATGAAGTATACTGGTCATCAAGTATAATGTATACTACCCATCAAGTATAAAGTATACTGCACATCATGTATAAAGTATACTGCCCATTAAGTATAATGTCTACTGGACATCAAGTATAAAGTTAAGGCCAAAGATCAGGCCAATGTTCAGGCCAATTCACATGTTCACTGCGCACGAACTGCTGACCCGCTCCGCTCGGCGTGCTGCCTCTATATGCACGTTGACATGCAATACTAGGGCGGCCTCGTGCTGTAATATTCATTTCTTCAAGATGATTGACTCGAACAAATAGAAGAGAGAATTTAATTTGCTTCTACAGTTCAATCAATATCAAGTCGTTCGGACATGATGACGGTGAACATTGGCTTCAAATATGAGCGTATAAAGCGACTCAGTAGGGCTTAGATCTGGAAATTTTGGTGGCCGGATAGGAAGATCAATTCCATTACAATATTCCTGCTTCAATTGTGCAGCTCTTGATGGAATATTATAAAGGAAACCGCATTTCAACGCGTTTGTCGTCAAATTTAAAATGTTCTATTAAATTATCACCATTAATGTCATGAAATGTATGGAGATTTCTCAGGATAAAATTCTTCTCCCGCTGTGGAGATCAAATCGGCATAGCTAACGGCAGTTTAATTAAATTGATATAATCTAATTAATTTGGTAGCGCACACTAATGACACTGAATACATATGCTGCATTTATTAAAAGTTGAGCAAACAAATTCACAGGACGTAGCCCTTACTGCCATCGAAGGCTAGCATAAGCCTTTCTCTCTTACCAGAAAAACATTTTTTTTACTGTTATTCATGTTACTCGAGGTAGCATTGCACCTAAATGTTTATATATTGAGATACAATATCAACTTGGCTGGTACTTTCATGGCAGCTTAGAAGTGAACACTGCTGAAAATCACGGGCGTCACAACGGCGGCCGACGGAAAGCCTTCGCAGCGCCGCTCTAAAGTCGCCCAAAAATTCTCGAGGTGCGCAGTGAGCTCGGGAATGAACCGATTTAATCTTCATAGTAAGCATTTGCCTCAAGTTGTGTCAGATAAAGTTTTGATTAATACAGTCCACGGAGACGAATGAGACACGACACGCATTCATACGTATGAGAAATGTTTGCCCGCATAGCACGTGAATATTGAGCGAGTAATACTCAGGTAATACTCATACAGGTGAATTTACTACTCCTGAGTATAACTAATTTTTTCGGTCGAATTACGACATCGTTAGATGTGAATGTTTGTGAATACATTTTTAGGAATCAAATCAATGGATTTCACTATGCTATTGGAATGAACTTCATAAAATGACATATTTATGTGTACGGCTATCAGGTATGCATAAGCCAGCTCTTCGTTGTATCTTGCATTCTATGCTTCGAACCCTGTATTCCTAAAATAAATGCCCATAAGTAGGGGTATTGTGCGACATGTTTCGTCTAATTCTCCAAAAACCGTGTCGCGGAATTGCCTTATCAAAACGTTAGTCATACTTCCGACAATAGTGAGACATTTTTTATATATTGTGCAACCGAATGTTGCACAATTAGTGTCTCGGAATGTACCCATGTTGCGCAATCTACATATGATTAGTATTTGCTAATTGTGCGACGCAAAGAAAATGATGAACACAATTGTGCGGCATGCCATTTGACGAAAATTTCGTTTGGTTAGGATTAGGGTAATAGGCGCAAAAATAGTACCTAAGCTAAGCAGAATTTTGAGAACTTTTGTAAAAAAAAAACTATTTTTACACCTCTAGCCCTAATCCTATGGCTAACCTAACTAGGTTTTCATTTGGTTAGCCATAGCTGTGCCAGTATGGCTTAATCCATAGGCCACAGGATAGCCCCTACGGCCATAGGATAGCTCGTATGATAAACCGTCAGTTGTTTGTGACAGCGAACGACAATGTCTAACCTTCGTTAATCCAACTCTGGTCTTAATGCAATTGGATATCGTAAGTGTAGAATTATTGTGTTGTAATCTTACTATGGAAATTGAGAAAGTGATAAAATGATCATAATGAAATATAATCAAGCAGTATTTCAAAAGACTGTTTGAAAGATGTGATGAATCTTTATAATTACATGTTTAGAGCCAATTTTCTACCATAAATACCAAGAAAACAGTAATGTATCTTGATTATTACACGTTAGAGCCCAATCATGTTTCAGCAATACCAAGACAACTAAAATGTATCTTTATTATTACATGTTAGAGCCCAATCAAGTATCATAAAAACCAAGGACATCATTTGGTTCTCGACTCTCAGATCTCCCAACGCTTTAGTCTTTATTGCCTTGCCGCGCCGCCATGAGTTGAATTGTTCGATATGACGCATGTCTTTCATTCCCAGCGCATACAGTGTTATTTAATTACTGGATGTTACAAATTTTTCTTCAAGTTCTGATAGGTTTTTTTGTACGGAGATTTGCCTTTGCACTTTGATGGTTGAAATTTCATGATATCACACTTTTTACTACAATAATTTTACTCTAAAATCTAAATGCACAGGTCTACCGTTATTGTGAGATTATAAAGTTGAATTTTTTCTCGAGTCAACATGCTTCTTGAGGATCGTTTGTGAACAGAAAAAATAATTTAAATAACAATTGCCGCATGTCGACGACTTTCACACTTAATTTCACTTTAATATGACGCTCAAAAATGTTTGGCGCTTTCAGTCATAAGATCGCTTGCTTTAAATACTCAGCTTCTTCGTTCAGCCCCAAACTGTAATATTTCTACAGCACCAGTGAAGATATATCAACTTTATATTTAAATATTTAAAATCTAATCAAACTTGAGCTCTAATACGCCCAGCCAGGCCAGTGCGCCGCCGTCCAATTGACGCGCCCCTGACGACGCGTAAACTCCATACTCTGGTATCATGGATACGAGTGGCCTTCAGTTAACGGGTCACAGTCAGAGAAATGTGGGAGATTCGTCCAATTACCGATGCACTTTTTTTACATCAAAACTTATTTATAAACTGCTCTTTTCGCAACCCTTTTGTATACAAATTTATTTAGATTATACATAATTTTAATCTAGAAGTACGATAGTTTTATCGCAGAAAATTAAAGCTCTGTTTCTCGTTCAAAACCGTAGATTAGAATGTTTTGTAGGACAAACATATATTAATAGGTATAATAATATAATAGAATAATAAAAGAGGTCCAAAATCCCAATGCTATTACAATATCAACCGATTTTCTTCATAGGCGCATTGATACGTCTATCGTTGTGCGTTGGTGTGCAAGTTAGTATCGTTTGCTGTGTCAGCCATGGCTTTACTTATGTTCTGCTAATTGTCAAATAATCGTATCGGTCATTACCTGCCTAATGCAGTGCACACACAATCCATGCAGCCCTTGTACATGACATGTCCCACAGGGCGGGAGACGAAGATGAAGTGAAGACGAGAACTGCGCAGTCCGAGTTATTGTTGGGGTCGCTAGGTCCCCATGGTTTCATGCCACGCAAGCCGGACATGACTTGGCCGTTGCTCCAAGTCCAAACGAGGTTGTAGCGATGTAGCCCCACTTGGTAGTAGCCAACACTACTGCCACTTGTCAAAAAAGAATCGGAATGTTACTACATTTAAAATGAAAGTCTGTTTTGATTTGAATGAGGAGACGACAATTTCTGCAATCCTATCTGAGTGGGAAAGACAGTCATTAAATAACAACGAAAGATAAATTATTTCAAAAGTATTTTACGCACGGGGTTCTGTTACGCATTTTAATGCTCATTAAAAACTTTAATGAGTATTTGATCCCATACTAGGCTGGTGGGCCGTTCGATGGACGTAGTCAATGAGCTTCGAGAAGTTATCTGAGTAGAGGGAGACTAGCTTGGAGCCTTCAGCTGGGGCCATACTTTCAAAACTTGCTAAGTGAACGTAAGTACTTACGCTCTATTTTCTTGTCTATGATTGGTGAATTTTGCTTGGAAGGCCGTCAATGATTGGCTGATGAACTTACGATCTCTTAACTTTTTTTTGAAAGTATAGGCCCAGGGCACGAGGTCTGGGCGACGTCGTACGTAAGGCTACTCTTCACTACAAACACATAACCGACGTCTACAACCCAGTCGAAGGGGTAGGGGCAGGAATGGTCTGTTTGTGACATTCAGATCGTCATTAGCAATTTAAGGTGTTAATTTTTTTATTTGCTTGTTGTGAACGATGACACGTTTAGTAAAAGAGGTTTTCGTTAAGTTGCATGTCACAGAATTGCGTTTATTTCTTTCTGTAGCACAAGTAGCAAATACTAATCATAGGTAGATTCTGCGACCAGGGTACATTCCGAGACAGGAATTGTGCGGCGAAAAATTGGAGGAATATAGGCACAGGAATTGTGCCTATGTCAAACTATTGTCGAAAGTATGACTAACGTTTTGAACAAATAATTTCACGACAGGCTTTACCAAGAATTAAATGAAACACGTCGCACTATTACCTAATATATATATAATATATATATATATATCTTACTTAGCTCGACTTCTTTGTTCAGCCCCAAACTGCAATATTTCTCCAGCACCAGCGATAAAATATCAACTTTATATTTAAATATTTAAAATCTAATCAAACTTGAGCTCTAATAATTGCCCTGCCAGGCCTGGGCGTCGCCGTTCAATTGACGCGCCCCTGACGACGCGTCAACTCCACACTCTGGTATCATGGATACGAGTGGTTTTCAGTTCGCAGGTCAGTCAGAGAAATGTGGGAGTTTCGTCCAAATAGCGATGCACTTTTTTGCCTCACAACAAAATTTATTTCTAAAACACTTTTAGGCAAAACTTATATATACAAATTTATTCAGATGATACATAATTTTACTTTAGAAGTGTGATTTTACTTTAGAATTCACTCACTGAAAATTATAGCTCAGTCTCTGGTTCAAAACCGTGGATTAGAATGTTTTTTAAGACCAACATACAATAAGTATATTTTATGTATATTTATGCAGTATAGTAGTATGTAGTATATAGTATAGTAGTATAGTATAGTATAAATATACAGTAGAATATTTATACATATACTTTATAAAAAAATATATATAAGTATATCAGCGTAGAATAGGCAAACTTAGGCTTTGTTAACGTTTCTGTACATAGCAAAATTTTTACAGCTTTCTTCTGATTTGTACCTATCTCACTGCTCCAATTTTGCTGTTCTTAACCATTCGTCCCCGTCACCATCTCGATCAGCATTTTTACAGTGTTATACTTTTTTATCAGTCTTATATCTTAACCATTCAGCTGCCCCGTCATGTTCATTCATGCCTTTCACAATCGGGCGAAAATATCTTGAGAACAGAAGCAATTGGCTCGTAGTTCTCCAGCTCTTTCTTGCTCAAACGAATTCCCTTGTATATCAAGGTTACCCGTCTTTCATTCCACGCATCAAGTAACATACTCACTCGTCCAAGCTACACTGAATATTTCAGTCAGTCTGCCAAATGCACTAATACAACACATACGGTATCTCATCATTTCCAGCCTGTGAGGGACGATGAATTGGAGTATGAAGGTACTCGCGTTCACAACATGGATCTTATAGACCGAATAGTGACAAATTTTTTTACCACGTAGCAGTCACGAGCAGCGTGACAATTACAAGCCGCGCTGTGTTGTCAGAGCAGCAGTCAAGAACAGTGAATGTCTTCAATATAGATTATGCGCGATCAATGATGCTTCGAACGAGGTTATGGTAATTTTAAATTCACATGCCGCTAACTGAAATGTTGAGTCATGTATATAGCGAGATCCAAGATATTGTCTTTAAAGCCACATAATTTCGATCAAGATTGTCAACTTCATGCAAAAGCCATTTTGAAGTTTTTTTTTTCTTGCGCTCGGGTGCACTCGATTTGATTATGTTAGAGCGAATAAAAACTTTTACAAATTTCTTAACGCTGCATCTTCATAAATCAACTGCGCAAGTTCTTTTTTCATCTAGTTTCGCCAATGATGACATACTGGACGTTTTCCAAAAATTTTCGTGTAAGTGCTTGAGTTTGTCTTCAGCGTCTACCTTCTCTCTAAACTCCTGCGTTTGATCATTATTTTTTCTTCTTTTTTATTCGAGACATTGCGCTTTGACGCGATTAGTGAAAAACAAATAGAGATATCGAGTCGAGGGACTTTATATCCCTTTATTATAAATTTATATTTTATGTATATATCTAGATATCGAGTAGAATGACCTCATGCTTTACCAAATATATGTATTTCTGACATTTTCGAAATTTCAAATACTTTACTACGTGGAATTCTATCGCTTATGTCTATTTCGTAAATGGGAGCAAATTTGCAAGGCCTGATAAAGCTTATCCACACTCTCCAAAGTGGCCGCCTGTAATTGTGGTGTGTTTACAAGAGGCCAATATAACAAGTGGCGGCCAGTAGCTGGTCTAACTAACAATTATTAATCGATAGGAGTATGAAAACAACTAAGATTCACGCAGAGTAATGGTTTGCTCGCATCTAACTTGTGTAATATTAGATGCAATACAAAATCTGATTCACCTTTATTCTTATCGTCATTCATTGATATCACATACACAATAACTTTCTTTATAACGGCACCACTTCACGCCTGTAGGGTATAAAGTTACAGATTCACACGCCAGATTATAACATATTCTGAAAAGAAATACAGAATGATTTCAGGTTTACAAGGTAATATTAAATTTGTATTAGAATTATGGTGCTGAAAATCTTCTGAAGGTGATTGATAATCTAGCTTAAAAAACGCGCTCAAACGATAGAGAACTTTGTTAAAAATTGAATTAAGAAAGTGACTCCTGGAGTCTTTCTGGGATTTCATCTTACGAGGCAATTAGCGCAGAGATCAATGGTCTTTTCGTAGACCTCCTAAATGCGCACCAATTATTAAATCACACTGATATACTATCAAAATACATTATGAAATGAGAAATTTTGATATATTACTAATAAAATCAATGACATTAAAATAGAACTCTTTAGACGATTATGCATCTACCGTCACTCCCCCTTACGATTCACGGCATATATTAAGATCACTTGGTTGCTTAAATCACGAATTTGCCAGGAATTTAGAAGCAAGGAAATAGCCAAAAAGTTCACCATTTCGTATAAGGGAAAACGTTTCGGGGTTCAGCTCCATCGTCAGTTTAAAACCTAGAACACAGGTAGGTACAAGTAATTAGTAACCTAAAATTCGCATTCAAATAATTCACCAAAAATTTAGGACATTAGAACCAAAATCGATATTAAAACAAATATAAATGAGATAAAAATGAGCAGATGGTACTATCTATTTACAATTTATAGAGGATATGAACTGAAAGCGGCATTTAAACTGGTCTTCTGTTCAAAAACATAGAACGATAATAAAATTCCTAGGTCAGAAACACCGGTTGTGGAGGCTAAAACTCTATATCACTATATATATCTAAACTCTCTCTATCGCTATATGGACACCGGGAAGTTGCACTGCTCGGTATGAATGCGTACAGATGAATGAGGGGGATGCGCAAGTATGTTTCCTGTTTTATAACTTCTGCCTCTATGCTCTGCAAGCCTAGTATAAAAATTGCGTGATGTCATACCGACATAGGCAGATGCGCACTGCTCACAACTATATTGATAAATTAGGGATGAACGCATAAGAACAGGGAGAGTATCTTTGTACTTGAAAATCGAGCTAATTTTAAAATTGTTCACTAGCAATACATGAAGATATACATCCTGGAGGTATTTAGTGAATAGAACTTTCAATTCCTTTGCCACAGTCTCAAATGCAAGGCCAAAGTACGGAAAAGAACACCTATAGTCACTTACGAACAATCGAAAGAACAAGAACACCATTCCTATCGTCACGCTCGGGAACAAACTCAGCATATTGCTTAGACAAAATTTCTCTCTGTGAATATACACCAATTGCGATGGAAACCAATTTAGTGATAAGATACTGCGCAAATATTCAAATTCAGTGTGCATAACATGGTAAGTAGAGCAAATTCGGAAGCCGCATTTTAATAACGTTTGAATGCCATTTAATTTGAAACGAAAGGAAGATAAGCTAAAAAAGCTGGTGCCAGTAAACGTCGATTTTCAGTAAACAGATGTCTGGAAACGGCCATCAGATTTTATGACCTTGCAATCGAGAAAAGATTAACTATTGTTGGATTCAATCCCCATGGTAAATTTTATGGACTTTTGTTGGAGATTAAAATAATATAAGAAAAAGCTTACATGAGAGGGATTTTTGAAAATTAAAAATGTATCATCTACATATCGGTTATAGAAAATTGGCATAAAATCAATAGGACAATTGGCCGGCCATGTAGCCTTGTGAAAACACATGGAAATATTCGCAAAGATATGGCCAAGACGAAGACCCATGCCTAAACCGTCAATTTGTCTATAAAACTTGCCAGCAAATACAAAAACAGAGTTCTAAACTGATAATTCAAGAAGAGGTTGAAAAACGTTGAACAAATTTTCTACATAAAATGAAGCCATGGTCAAATCCTGAACATTATTGAAGCTCTTCAAACGGTCCACAAACATGTAAGTATTGTCTACCATATATTGGTTGGTGGAAAGACAGCTCAGAACCGGAACCAAAAATTTAGCAAGCTTGAAGACCGGAGTGTTGTAAGCAGCAAAAATTGGGCGACATTGAAATTTCGGAGCGAAATCTTGTTTATGAATTTTGAGCAAGCCGTACAAAGTACCAGGGCATGAGCCAGAGGCATGACATTCGAAGAAAGTTTCAGATGACAGTGCCGCGGAATCTTTAAGTTTTCGTAGGAAATTGTTAATTTTGACGTCAATCTTCAAAATAGTTTTAGCGATTGGAGTTGGAATTTCGATAAATTTAGAAGTCTGCCGGCTTCCGTAACATCGACTCCTTCGTTGCAGATGTTTTATCGACGCCTAACGACCGAATTATTTCGTAGAGCCTATGAATGAAGTGCTTAGTCACTTCTATACTTTTTCACCCTTTCTCCCGTCGATTTATTTCTTGCTTGCAATTTACCTTATGTGTAGCCTGTCCTCGAAGTTCGGTTCAACCAGACGCCACTTTAACTGCATCGTACAATAATAATAATATAGTCAACATCTAAAAGTGCCCAAAATAAGATGAGACCTGCGACAACTGGACTTCCACATGTAACAAACATTGATTTTTCGATTATTGGATTTTGGACCAAATTACATTAAACTAAATTAAAACGTGGTGCTCACGTTATCACACTAACATTAGGTTGTGCTCGAAAACCATCATCGTGCAGTACAACAGTTCTCGGCTATTTTGAACAGCATTTCAACGTTTCGCTCAGATCGCTGCATCAACGTTGAAATACGGCAGCAAAAAGTGCGTAAACCATATCGGCTTAGCTTAAGCAAAGAAATAGCACTGATTATATAGTTGTCATGTGACATAGTTAGTCGCGGCGGTCGCTAAAAATTTAAATTACAAGTATTCATTTAATGTTTCTCTAAAAATTTAATTCAAACCATCTGGTCGTCTTGTTCTAAGATAGGTTATATACACATTAAGATCGCAATTATTCGATGTTGTTTTTAAATATTTTTTGAACAGTGTATCATGTACGTTCGGCAAATTAAACTTGAATCTTTAAATATAAATTCGAGGCAGTACTCGAATCCGAATGCAAAATAAACAATTTTGTGTTGCCTATAATGATGTAAAGGAAGAAGAACGCAGCCATAGGCCACAAATTTAACTCTTCAGTCCTAGACCTAGAGCCACGCCTAACCTGAGTGTGCAATCACTTTACTCAGCTGCAGAATTAGCAGCCGCAGACTACAATGGCACACCGTAATACAGAGCAGTGACGTACTTCCTACAGGTAAAAGCGCCATAGATCTTCCGCCAATACTCAAACATGCTCAATCACAAGCAGGCAGACGAGGTGAGGCCATCATCCGGCCTCACCTCGTCTGGCCTAACCCATTGAAACTGCGCCGACTACAACTTTCTTCCAGTCGCTAAAAAAATTACTGCAGCAACCATCGTTGTAGTGTTGATCCTGTCATTACTGCACTAGTGGACATACACCCACTGCTCTCTTATTTTTTCATTGGCGCATTATTACCTCTATCGTTGTGCAAGTTTGTATTGTTCGTTGTGTCGGCCATGGCTATCCTTTTGTTCCGTTAATTGCCAAATAATCGTATCGGTCATTTCCTGCCTACTGCAGTGCGCACACAAACCATGCAGTAGTTGTACATGACATGTCCCACAGGACAGGAGGCGAAGATGAAGTGAACATGAGAAACGCGCAGTCCGAGTTGTCATTGGGGTCGTTAGGTCCCCAAGCTTCCGTGCCACGCAAGCCGGACATGACTTGGCCGTTTCTCCAAGTCCACATGAGGTTGTAGCGGTGCAGACCCACTTGGTAGTAGCTACTGCCAGCTGCCAAAAAAGTAATTAGAATGTTACCACATTTCAAATGAAAGTCTGTTTTGATTTGAATGTGGAAATGAAAATTTCTGCAATCCTATTTAAGTGGGAAATACAATAATGTAATAAGAATGAGAGATGAATTATTTCAAAAATATTCTACGCACGGGGCCAACGATTATTCAATTTTACCGGTTGCATTTTAACAATTTTAATGAGTATTTGATCCCATACTAGGGTGGGCATTGACGTAGTCAGTGAGTTTAAAAAAGTTGTCGCTGGAGAGAGAGACGAGCTGGGAGCCTCCAGGGCACGAGGCCTGGGCGACGTCGTACGTCATACCGGTCTTCACCACAACCACGCAGCCGACGTCCGCAACCCAGTCGAAGGTGGCCGGGCAGGGTGGGGCTGTGGGTTGTGACATTCAGATCGTCATCAGCAATTTAAGGTGTTAATTTTTTTATTTACTTGTTGTGAACGATGACTCGTCTAGTAAAATTATATAGTGCCGCGTTTCCAACGATACTTTTACATATGGTTTAGTGATACAAATATAACACCTCTTCGGGCAACTATAGTATGTACAATCCTCAGAATAGAAGTTTTGTTCTAAATTTTCGCCTAAACGATAATGACTGGCGAAACAACATGTAGCTGGTAACTATTTTCACGCTATTTAACAACGAAATTAACATATTTATTAATATTAGCGTTTATTTTTCCGCACCCTAGCTACATTTCATTGCATGGAATTGATTTTCTTCAATATAAGAATTTTTCACATCACTGCAAATAACTTGACTTTTACCAACACTACGTTTTTCGCAAATTTATGAATATGTATTGAAATCTAAACCGTCGGGAATCGTGGGCCACGTGGTATTGCCTTCATCGTTTATGAAAAATCCTTTCTATCTTGTTTATTAAGCATGATGAACAATCTGCGAGCAGGAAGCGATCTGCGTCATATGTCAATGCATATAACTAATATATGCATTGAAAGAGCGTCTATTGATGACTGCCAGAGCTAATGATGAACCAGGTCTGTATTATTGATGTTTACTGTTATAACGTCATATAAAGGTTTACATAGGGACATTTTTAATGAGATATTATATGAACCCTATATTATACACGCTACAATAGGCAACCGACGATACCACGTTAATGACGTACAATAGAGTCAAATCTATTTACATTTGCGTCTAATGAGCGATTCATCTTGCAAAATGATTTTTATTGTTATCATGTTGGTTTTAGACTTGATTAATAATAATTACATCATTTCATCACGATAGTTGATATACATATAAAGAATTATTGCTGCCATTCAACACTCTATGAGATAAACTGGGTAAAAATATTTAACTGAATTTAAATAATTCAGATGTTGAGAGATCTGAGTAAGTAAGACTCACCTAAATGCCCTATATACAACAAATCATCCTTCAGGGCGCTGTGGATCCCACATCGTCAAGACTGACCACGCGCGTTTCTGTATATGTCCGGTGCCAATCAGGCGTCTCATTGTATTCATTATAATTGATAAGTAATATTTACTCGACGTGGTAGAGATTGACGGAGAAGCACTAGACCTGAGTCAGCGTCTGAACAACATCACGCTACAGATCATGCGATCAAGACTTCAGTAGTGGGCGGAAGCAGTGATTTTATAAAACTGCTGGGAACCTTAGTAAGGCCCCCCAGTAACGAAAAAGCACGCATGAACTAAATATGTAAATTAAACTTTAATTAACGTATTTAGTCCATGGAAATGGAAGTTCTATTTCGAATGTGAGTTTGATCGAGTATTTTATTAGGAACCAATAAGTTAGATTTAAATGATCAAGGGGATTTTAGTTCATGGGATTATCAAATCTAGGTGACTACAGCAAGTTAACTTACTAATTATAAGTTACTAATTATATTAAAAGTACGAAGTTTTATTTTTTTATTATTTCACAACGGGAGGTAAATGGAAGTTTGTGATTAATTTTAGTTTGATCCCCCAGCATCTCATTAAATATAATTTTTACTATTATAACCTATAGTTAAAGTGGAGAGATTCTGTTCGCCTGGTTGCTGTTGTAGTAAAAAATGGGGGGCCACCCCCGGGTTTTACCCCGCGTCTTTCGCGTATTGATACTTGTATCTTACAACTTTATACTCACAACCCAGGAAATCGCGGAATGGGGGGTAA